>NC_134356.1:619477526-619547055 GCF_048569485.1 Anomaloglossus baeobatrachus | reverse complement strand
ATCGGCTACACGGGTCCTAATTCCCAAAAATCGTTACTTCAGCAGTAACGAGGTTGTTCCTCGTTCCTGCGGCATCACACATCGCTGCGTGTGACGCCGCAGGAGCGAGGAACGTCTCCCTACCTGCCTCCCGGCCGCTATGCGGAAGGAAGGAGGTGGGCGGGATGTTACGTCCCGCTCATCTCCGCCCCTCCGCTGCGATTGGGCGGCGGTTCAGTGACGTCGCTGTGACGCCGCACGGACCGCCCCCTTAGAAAGGAGGAGGTTCGCCGGTCACAGCGACGTCGCCGGACAGGTAAGTATGTGTGACGGCTCTGGGCGATGTTGTGCGGCACGGGCAGCGATATGCCCATGTCGCGCAACAGATGGGGGCGGGTACGCACACTAGCGATATCGGGACCGATATCGCAGTGTGTAAAGTAGCCTTAAGTCTTGATATTTCATTTGGAAATCGCGGTCCCAGAGTCTGGAGGAAGAGTGGAGAGGCCACAATTCAAGCTGCTTGAGGTCTAGTGTGAAGTTTCCACACTCAGTGATGGTTTGGGGAGCCATGTCATCTGCTGTTGTAGGTCCACTGTGTTTTATCAAGGCCAAAGTTAGCGCAGCCGTCTACCAGGAAATTTTAGAGCACTTCATGTTTCCCTCTGCCTACAAGCTTTTTGCAGATGGAAGTTTCATTTTCCAGCAGGACTTAGCAGCTGTCCACACTTCCAAAAGTACCAATACCTGGTTTAATAACCACAGTATCACTGTGCTTGATTGGCCAGCAAACTAGCCTGACCTAAACCGCATAGAGAATCTATGGAGTATTGTCAAGAGGAAGATGAGAGACACCAGACCCAACAATGCAGACGAGTTGAAGGCTGCTATCAAAGCAAACCTGGGCTTCCATAACACCTCAGCAGTGCCACAGGCTGATCGCCTCCATGCCACTCCGCATTAATGCAGTAATTCGTGCAAAAGGAGCCCGACCAAGTATTGAGGCATTTACAGTACAAACAAAATAACTGCCCATGAACTGAGGAAAGTTAAGCGTGAAGCTGCCAAGATGCCATTTGCCACCAGTTTGGCCATATTTCAGTGCTGCAACGTTACTGGAGTATCAAAAAGCACAAGGTGTGCCATACTCAGGGACATGGCCAAGGTAAGGAAAGCTGAAAAACAACCACCTTTGTTCAAGAAACATAAGATAAAACGTCAAGACTGGGCCAAGAAATATCTTAAGACTGATTTTTCAAAGGTTTTATGGACTGATTATTATTATTATTATTATTAATAATTTATTTATTATTATAGCGCCATTTATTCCATGGCGCTTTACAAGTGAAAGAGGGTATACGTACAACAATCATTAACAGTACAAAACAGACTGGTATAGGAGGAGAGAGGCCCCTGCCCGTGAGGGCTCACAGTCTACAGGGAATGGGTGATGGTACAATAGGTGAGGACAGAGCTGGTTGCGCAGTGGTCTACTGGACTGAGGGCTATTGTAGGTTGTAGGCTTGTTGGAAGAGGTGGTTCTTGAGGTTCCTCTTGAAGCTTTCCACGGTAGGTGAGAGTCTGATGTGCTGAGGTAGAGCATTCCAGAGTATGGGGGATGCACGGGAGAAATGAGAGTGACTCTTGATGGGCCAGATGGATGGGCCAGAGGCTGATCAGTAAAGGGCAGAGAGCTCTACTCCGACTCAGACGCCAGCAAGGTGGAGGTGGGGTACTGGTATGGGCTTGGTATCATCAAAGATGAACTTGTGGGACCTTTTTGGGGTTGTGGATGGAGTGAAGCTCAACTCCCAGACCTACTGTCAGTTTCTGGAAGACAACTTCGTCAAGCAGTGGTACAGGAAGAAGTCGGTATTATTCAAGAAAAACATGATTTTCATGCAGGACAATGCTCCATCACATGCATCCAACTACACAGTGTGGCTGGCCAGTAAAGGTCTAAAAGATGGCAAAATAATGACATGGCCCCCTTGTTCACCTGATCTGAACCCCATAGAGAACCTGTGGTCCCTCATAAAATGTAAGATCTACAGGGAGGGAAAACAGTTCACCTCTCGGAACAGTGTCTGGGAGGCTGTGGTGGCTGCTCCACGCAATGTTGATCGTAAACAGATCAAGCAACTGACAGAATCTATGGATGGTAGGCTGTTGAGTGTCATCATAAAGAAAGGTGGCTATATTGGTCACTAATTTTTTGGGGTTTTGTTTTTCAATGTCAGATATGTTTTATTTCTAAATTTTATGCAGTTAAATTGGTTTACCTGGTAAAAATAAACAAGTGAGATGAGAATATATTTGGTTTTTATTAAGTTGTCTAATAATTCTGCACAGTAATAGTTACCTTCACAAACAGATATCCTCCTAAGATAGCCAAATCTAAAAAAAATACCCCACTCCAACTTCCAAAAATATTAAGCTTTGATATTTATGAGTCTTTTGGGTTGATTGAGAACATAGTTGTTGATCAATAATAAAAAAATGCTCTAAAATACAATTTGCCTAATAATTGTGCACACGGTGTAGAATCATTTTTGCATTTGGTCTTATATAATATTCTAATTTTCAGAGATAATGACTTTTGGGTTTTCATTGGCTGTAAGGCATAATCATCAACATTAACAGGAATAAACACATGAAATAGGTCACTCTGTGTGTAATGACTCTATATAATATATAGGAATAGATCCCTCTGTGTATAATGATTCTATATAATAAATAGGAATAGATCCCTCTGTGTGTAATGACTCTATATAATATATAGGAATAGATCCCTCTGTGTGTAATGACTCTATATAATATATAGGAATAGATCACTCTGTGTGTAATGACTCTATATAATATATAGGAATAGATCCCTCTGTGTGTAATGACTCTATATAATATATAGAAATAGATCCCTCTGTGTGTAATGACTCTATATAATATATAGGAATAGATCACTCTGTGAGTAATGACTATATAATATATAGGAATAGATCACTCTGTGTGTAATGACTCTGTATAATATATAGGAATAGATCCCTCTGTGTGTAATGACTCTATATAATAAATAGGAATAGATCCCTCTGTGTGTAATGACTCTATATAATATATAGGAATAGAACCCTCTGTGTGTAATGACTCTATATAATATATAGGAATAGATCACTCTGTGAGTAATGACTATATGATATATAGGAATAGATCCCTCTGTGTGTAATGACTCTATATAATATATAGGAATAGATCACTCTGTGTGTAATGACTCTATATAATATATAGAAATAGATCCCTCTGTGTGTAATGAATCTATATAATATATGTGTTTCCCTTTTTGTATTGAATTACTGAAATAAATGAACTTTTTGATGATATATAGAGAGAGAGAGAAAGAGAAAAAGATTTCAAAAATAGAAATGCAACACTTCTTGTAATTTTTCATGAGCCGAACTATAATATCAAAGACTTATTCCATGTACAGAAAAAGCCTTTATTCTCTCAAACATTGCTCACAAATATGTTAGTGAGCACTTCTCTTTTGCTGAGATAATCCTTCCCCCTCACAGGTGTGGTATATCAATATATTATTGCACAGGTGTGCCTTAGGCTGGCCACAATAAAGGGCCACTCTAAAATGTGCTCAACATGTCAGAAACTATCTCAGGGAAGCTCATCTGATCTGCAGCTCGTCGTCCTCATCGGGGGTCTCCACCTGACTGCACTTCATGTCGTAACCAACTTGAGTGGACAAATGCTCTCATTCTATGGCCCCCACAGCCCCCCATTACCAGGATAATGATAGCCAAAACTTCCTCCCGACAATCACATCAAGACCTTGTGCCGCCTTGCCTTATAGGCAACTTACATCCAGATTTTCCCATCTTGCCCCATTCAGTACTCTCTCATAAAGCTCTCCCGCTGCATTACGGTATCCAGCTTCAAGCACCCCTCTAACTGGCTCTACCATCCTAGCTCCAGCTTACCATATTTATATCTCCACCCCAATGGCCATTACATAGTGCATTACATTTAGATTTCTGTATGGGGATCCTCAAAAGAGTCACCATGTCACCATCTGGTGACCTACACTTCATAGTTGTTTTCTAGACCTGGTGCTAATGTGCCATGTTGACAGACAGCCACAAGCCGCACACCATAGGCCTGCGAGCCACATGTGGTCCCGACTCCCGAGCTACAGCTTAGGGACCCATGCACTAGTGGTTTCCATTTTTCGGATTAAACTCACCTATTGAAGTCTAAGGCTATGTGTCCACGGTAGAATGTACCTGCGGATTTTTCTGCATGAAAATCCGCGACTTTCGCGGCAAATCCGCACCTTATTTTTGCCGCGGATTTACCGCGGATTACCGCGAATTTGCCGCGGACTTCGATGCAGATTTTTTTTTTTTCCCCTTTCTATACCCAAAATCCACACCAAAATCCGCAACAATAATTGACATGCTGCAGATTTTTCCGGATCAAAATCCGCGGCAAATCCGCCGCGGAAAAATCCGCAGCATGGACACAGCATTTCCAAAATGCCATTGAAATGGCTTGGAAGTGCCGCTGCTGCAGATTTTCGGTGAATCCGCGGTAAATCCGCGGCAAAATCCGCGGTAACTCCGCAGCGTGGGCACATAGCCTTAGGTTATTAAAGAAAATATTGCGCCTTGGATCAACCACGCAGCATCTGATTTTTGCAGATACTTTGCAATTGTTAACATAGGAAATTGAATTTGGCTTGTAAATTTTATTAACTGCTGATGTATAATAACCAATGTCGTACTTATGACAAAGCAGATGACAAATCGTCATTTTTTTTCTTGACATTTCTGAACTGAGCCAGTGATTGTCTTGTATGAGAAAATTGGTCTGAGTTTCATTACATTTTTCGATTAGCGTTTCATCAGAGGTTGGTCAGTGTCAGTTTGGTCCACATTTCGTCATCTGAGTGTGGTCCAATTTGTTCGCGGATCAATACACTTGCATTGTAGGAGATTTTGATCCAACACTTCTTTCTGCCAGTTTACATGGGAATATTCACTCCGCGAAAGATGAACAAGTGAACAGCCCCATTCACTATTATAGGTACAAGCAAGGCCTCTACTAGGAATTTCAGGGCTCCATTCAGGCCCCCTTGAGACTCCGCCTCAGCTCTGCCTCCACCCCTCATCCCTTCCTTAAGCTGGGTTTACACACTGCAACATCTCAAACGACATCGCTGTAACGTCACCGGTTTTGTGACGCAATAGCGATGTTGTTTGCGATGTTGCAGTGTGTGAAACCTATCAGCGACCCGGCCCCTGCTGTGAAGTTGTAATCATTACAAATCGTTCAGGACCATTCCTAGGTCCTTTGTTTCCCGCTGTGCAGCATGAAGTTCCAGTGTGTGAAGACTTTGCAGCAACTTTGTTAGCAACTTCCCTTTCAAAAGGCTGCTTATCAACGTCCCCAAACAACCAGCTAGGTCGCTCTGCAGGTCCAGATCGCTGTTGAGTTGTTGGCCAGGTTTGCCTGTTTGAACGCTCACCAGAGACTTAGCAGAGACTTAGGGAGGTCGCTATTGCGTCACCAAACCGGTGACGTTACAGCGATGTCCTTTGCGATGTTGCAGTGTGTAAACCCAGCTTTAGTCTCGCTGCCACTCTTGGAAAAACCTATATTATATTATATATACACACAAACAGTCCAGGCCAAAAATGTTAGCATCCTTGAAGTTATTGCAGAAAATGAAGAATTTCTCTCAGAAAATTAATAATACACCCACTACACTGCCCCTCTTTATAATACACCCCCTACACCACCCCTCTCCATAATACACCCTGTACACCCTGTACACAATACACACTTTACACCACCCCTACACCACCCCTTTCCATAATTTCTCTCCCACACTACCCCTATGTATAATATCCCCCCCACACTGCTCTTCTGTATAATATACCCCCACATAATGCTTATCTGTATATCTCTCACATTCACTGCCTCTCTGTATAATATTTCCCCACACACTGCTCCTCTGTATAATATCACCAAACTGAATGCCCCTCTGTATAATATCCACACACACACACACACACACACACACACACTGCTCCTTTGTATAATATCTCCACACACTGCCGCTCTAAATAATATCTCTCTCACACACATACTGCCCCTCTGTATAATATCCCCCACCCCTCACATGGCTCTTTTGCATAATAAACCACACACACTGCCCCTCTGTATAATATCCCTCACATACGCTGCCCCTATGTATACTATCCCCCCCAAATGCTATCCATGAACAAAGATGAAAAAGGCTGTATGTCCAGTTGAACTTCACCCCTCTTCTCCAAAAAATTAAAGAAGACTGTACAACCTGGTCAAAAGGCACTTTCACGTGGTTCGGACGGGCCGCGATTTTTAAGATGAACATTTTTCCGAGACTCTTGTACCTCCTTCAGACCCTACCCATAGGGATCCCCGGGTCATTCTTTAGAGAAGTTTCCTCTCTACAAACGAAGTTCCTATGGGCAAACAAGCCGGCGAGACTGGCATGGTCGTTGTTGTGTAGACCTAGAGCTCGGGGGGGCCTGGGCCTCCTGGACCTCAAGACATATTACATTGCCACACACATGGCCAGGGTGGTGGATTGGTGTCGACATTCTAAGGCCAAAGCTTGGGTTCAGGTGGAGCAGAGCTTTACTGAAATACCATTGGAGGGGCTTCCCTGGGCACTTCCCCCTGCGGGCACAGAACTCAAATCTCATCCTACTATTGGTGCTACACTATCTTATTGTTGCCAGGAGGCGGTACGGAGAGCCCTAATGCCCTTACCCTCTCCCCTTTCTCCGGTCATAGGCACCCAAATTTCTCGCCGGGTCTCTCTGACCCGATGTTTCGTCTATGGATCTCCCGGAACAGATTCCGTGCTCAACACATCGGAGCCGGGGGGCAATGGCCAACAATAGAGGAACTTCGGAACTTCCGGGTCCCTGGACCCCTGGGCTTGTGGCGTTCCTTACAACTGCGACACTTTCTCTGCACTCTACCGGTCCGTAGTCAGTTTGTCAGACCCCTTACCGACTTTGAGAAGCTGTGTATGGAAAAGGGGTCGCTCCGACACTCCCTGGCTATCTCACACTCCATGCTTTGTAACGCTACAGACCTGTCCCCGCCTAGGTTCCTCTTGCATTGGGAGTCAGACCTGGGCCTCACCCTCTCGACCTCGCAAAGAAATAAGGTGCTGTTACTTGCACACAAAACATCAGTTAGCTCCAAACTCCAAGAGGCCAACTATAAATGTATCTCTCGCTGGTATAGGGTCCCGACAAAACTTCACAGGATGTTCCCAGGTGTAGACTCCAGTTGTTGGAGATGTGGGACTGGGGAAGGTAATTTCCTGCCCATTTTCTGGGAATGCCAGGAGTTGCAGCGGTTTTGGGAGGGGGTACGGGGAGTGATCGGGCATGTGGTTGGACACGCGCAGACCCTGGTCCCAGAACGCTTCTTGCTTCAGTTGCCCGACTCCTCTGCCCGTGCCTATAAGGGATCTCTCTTAAGCTTCCTGGTGATGGCTCCCAGGACGTGCGTCCCCCTGAGATGGAGATCCCCCGTTCCGCTGACACTGTCAATGTGGGCGAACAGGGTGAATGAATTGTTGTATATGGAGGACCTGACGGCGTCTCTCCACGACAGACAGGAGGTTTTTCACAAGACTTGGTTTCCCTGGTTCGAGTTTAAATTCTCCACGGAATACGGTACCTGGATCCCCCCTGACTGAGGGGGCCTACTTCTGCCGTTAGACAGAGGTGTACTGAGACGATGGATCTCTGCCTAGTGACTGTATGATCCCTTATGTTTTTCTCTTTACCCTCCCTTCCTCCCCCCTTTGTGTGCTCCCCCCTATTCGTCTATGGTCTTCTTTCTTCTGCTCACTTGCTTCTCTCTCTTTCTTTCCCTAATTCATTACAGAATCTCTATACTTGAAAATTCCCGGGTAAATATGGAGGAGTCAAAATGTGGTGGTTATCAGATGTTACAGTTTGCCTGATGGGTGCTAATGTACAATGGTTGTAAAATGTTATGCTACTGTTTTGGATTGATGTATCGCCATGTTTTTCGGTTAAATAAAGAATTATTTAAAAAAAAAAAAAGGATGTATGAATTAGTCCTTATTGTGAGGGGTTTCAAACAGAGCACCCTGTAGATGCCTATAAACTAATGGAGCATATGGAAAGGGATTATTTTACTGAGACACATTATGTTATACAAAGAATTAAATGCTCTGCCAGCATTGTTTTCTAAGTGTTTTTTTTTATTTTCCTGGATTTTAGAAGAAACATGGACAACTCAAGAAGGTCTACTTGGTGATTACACTATTATCTTATAGCCAGTGTTAGACTAAGCTACCAAGGGCCCACCAATATCACTAACTCTGGGACCTTGTTTATTCATTTATCTGTACTTTTGTGTAATTATGTCGCCCTGGGCAAGCCAGGGGACACAGGTCACAACACCACCACACCCCACACTCCAGGTAGGCACATCACAGCTAACCACAAATCCTTGTTGCCTTCCTCCAGGAGTCTGATGATGCACACCAGGGGGTGGGCCAGGCGGTTGGCTCCGCCCACCGAGGAGCTCACAACTCTGGAGGCAGGAAGAAACCAGGCAGATGAGTCCAGGAGGAGGAAGTGGAAGGAGTGGAGGAGTAGTCTAGACAGAGTGAAAGTGAAAGTAGAAAAGGAGGAAAAGCAAGTAAAGTGACAGAAGAGAAAGACAGCCTGAAGGGTCCAGCTTTGTGAGGGCCAGAACAGCAAGGTCAGCAACGGCGGTGACTGTCTGGAGGGGGACCGTTTGGAAGTTCCTGGAAGGACCCCGTTGGCTGTGTGCCCGGTGGTCTGGAGCAGTGTTCCGAAGGACAGTCAGCACCAGAGCAGGGGCCTCTCGGACCCCGGCAAGGCTAGGAGTCGCCAGATTTGCCAAATCCGTCAGTGACGGGGACGCAGCTCCCCCAACAACCAAGTCCCGAGTGAAGGCAACAGCCCAACCTGAACCGGGGAGACACCGCCACCGCCAGGGCACCAGTTTCCCCAGGGCCAGCGCCTGCGGGCAAAGTGTAGAGCTCCTCCGGCCCAGATTGCAGTCGGGGAGCGGGTAACCGGAGGGAATCCACCGCTACCATCAGTCAACACAGGTGCAAGGAAGAGGGACATCACCGTCACCTACCGGGAGTGCAGGTGCAACCGTCTGTGGGACCGTCCTACCAGCCGTTGGTTTACCGTACAAACTGTGTCCGTGTGTCAGGCTGAGTGAGTACCATAGTGCCGCAAGGCACAGCGCTGCCCCCGCGTCCCTGCGCCCTCCAGGCCCTACACTTTACATCTCATCACCGGGCCCCGGGATCACCAACCCCTACCCACGGAGGGGCAACACAACACCTGGCTGCTCCGCATCACCATCCCCGGGACCCCCACACTGAGCAGCGGTGGTGCAATCACCACAACCGTGGGTGGCGTCACGAACTATAACAATCCCCACACCCAACAACCCCCTTTCACTCACGGGCGAGGAGTGTCGCTCGAGACACCCCGGGATCCGGCCCACCGCTCGAGCCACCACTGAGCAGCTGCCGGACCCGAGCAGAAGGGGTGAGCGCGGTGTGCTGACACCCTCCTCCCCGCCCGCGACATAATAATGTGGTTTGTTGAGTAAATGATGAGATTCTGCTTATGTAATAGGACGAAATACTTCTCATATTGTGGGGGTAAGTGGCTCACTTCAGCACAGGGGCCCACCGGGAGATTGCCCTGTTCTCCTGCCAGCCAGTCCAAGCCTGCTTATAGCACTGGGGTCCTGTCTTCTAATCCAATCAAGGACTCCATCTGCGCAGAGTTTTTTATTTTCTTGTGGGTTTTTTATTTTTCACATTCCAAAAAAACATACCTGGAGAATACTTGTTTCCTGTGGAAATAGTGCTGCCTGAGATAGGAAAATTGGATTGTGAGTC
Source organism: Anomaloglossus baeobatrachus (assembly GCF_048569485.1). Classification (NCBI taxonomy): domain Eukaryota; kingdom Metazoa; phylum Chordata; class Amphibia; order Anura; family Aromobatidae; genus Anomaloglossus; species Anomaloglossus baeobatrachus. The sequence continues at coordinate 619,537,079 of NC_134356.1, read as the reverse complement.
CCATAAGGGAAGAAGAACGTAATGACAATGTCTGAATAGCGCTACATAACCAACATAAATGATAAGTAATAACCCGTGTCTGTGGATGCCGCCTTCCCGGCCTACCCCAAATCTGACGTCTAAACCTTTGCAGCAGAATCTTAGAGCCATCCTTTTTAGGATGCCCTTTTTTTTCCACTATGATATAATCATACACAGCGCATCAACATATGAGAAGCTTAAAAATGTGATCTAGATAGGAGCCTCGAAGGGTTACTTATCCTGCTTCCACCTCCCTGTGGCATCTGTATTCCCCGCTGACTGTCCTGACCTATTTATTCAAGCTGCAAATCACTGCACATCGCTGTTCACAAAAGCAGATGAAACCAGGCTATGCACAGAAACACAATCATATCTCTCGCTCTGTGTCCGCGGTACTAACGGTCAAAAAATAAATACTGTGGTACTGAATGTGTGGTATTGTGCATAGTATAGGCTGATGTTTAATGTCAAAGTAAAACTTAAAGGGATTGTCCAGGATTAAAAAAAAAAAGGGCTTGGTGCGGACTGCTATACCACACACAACCTGTAGATAGAGATGGCGCTGTTTTTGGTTAGAAAGCAGCTGTATTTTTCTAATCCTGGACAACCTGTTTCATTTAGCGCTTAGGCCGCCTTTACACATCAGTGATTCCGGTACGTATGACGTCCATTTTCATACGTATCAGAGACACGGACATAAGCAGACCCATTAAAATCAATGGTTCTGCACACACATCAGTGTTCTCACAAGGACCATGTGTCCGTATGGAGCACACCCGTGTGCTCCGCACGGAGACAAGTCCGTTTTTCTCCGGCAGCATTGATGTCACATGGACCACACACTGATGTAATCCGCGTGGCAGGTACCGGAGAAAACACGTGTCTTTGAAATATAATTATTTTCTATACTCACCTGTCTTCGGTGCTGCTATCTCTGCGTCTGCTGTTTCCCACTCATTATGCTCATGAATATTCACTACACCATAGACCCGGAAGCAGCAGTGCCGAAGACATCACCACCAGAGACAGCAGCGCCGGGGACAGGTGAGTAAAAAGTTCCTGCTAGCACATGGAGAAGACACATGTTCCAAAATCACGGCACACATATGGCCATAAGCACCTTCAACGCATCTGTACAAAACACAAACATTTTTCAGGGACGTGTTAAGGGGGCCTGACTGTGATATTAAATGGCAACCTATACCAAGTACTATAGCACACATTCAGAATTGAAGAATATATATTTTTACTGTTAACGCCCGGGATATACTGCTATACTATTATATACTATACTATTGTGTTTCCAATAAGAGTTTGAATTCCATTTTTTTCTATGACTGGCGAAGTGCAATGATTTCAAGCTGGAGCTCCTTTTTTTTAGTAAGGAGAAACTCCGAAAAGAAAAAAGAAACCCGCAATTTTGGGAAACTCAGGTACTTACAAATGGGCTTGAGTGCCTATTGAAATGAATATGAGTTGACTTGCAATACCCGGTGGTGGTCCGCTAAACACAGTTTAAATCTGGACACTGTCAGAGCTGAAAGGAACTCATCGGTGGGCGTCCCGGATGTCAGACCAGCACCGATCTGATAAAAATGGCCTATCCAAACGATAGGCCATTAATATCATAGTAATGAAACACCCCTGTATCTCCTTCATTGCTATGGTGGGTTGGCAGGGTTTGGGTGGGCAAATACCTGCTATTTGGGGTGGAGGATGCGAGAGAAGCATCATAAATAGCTTAGTTAGTTTTACACTGCATGTCCTGTGGCTGTTAAACGACTGAAGATCGGCTACATTTAGGTAGATCAGTTGTCATTTAACAGCCTACTTTTACAGGTTGATCGCACTTCGAATTGGGAATTCCCTTGAAGAAGCCAAAAGAGCGAAACCCAGGGTTTGGAAGGATGCTTTGCATATGGTTTTGTTTTCCAAAATTAGATTATATTGATGTGCTGACTATCCTATGCTTGTTTGTGCGTAGGTTAATTGCATTTTAGAATAAAAATTTGTTAATGGCTTTTCATTATGTATTTGGCTACTCCGAATAATAGCGAACACTACGCGTTGAGAATATCGGCCAAGTGTAAAGTTGTAATCCAACACCTATCCTAATGAATGCTACCTGATTAGAAGAACTGCCTGGACAAAACATTAATACAAAATCCTGTGGTTTGTGAGGTTTTTTATAACACCATTCAGACTAAGGTAGCGCTGAGTGGCATTATTATATCTTCTTTTATTCTGTCTAATGCGGAGGTCTTTGTGGGCTTTTTGCTCCTATATTGGAATTGCTCCACTGAAAAGTTGATAGACTTTATATGCAATATTGTGGACTTTTTATTCCATTTTTGTAATATTTTTGCAGTCTTTTTTTATTGTACGTTGATCATTTTATAATCTAAGTGTGCAATTTCATAGAAATAGACCAGTGCTGGTTTATTTTACACTGCTCAAAAACTTAAAGGGAACACTCAAATAACACATCCTAGATCTAAATGAATGAAATATTCTCATTGAATACTTTGTTCTGTACAAAGTTGAATGTGCTGACAACAAAATCTCACAAAAATCATCAATGGAAATCAAATGTTTTAACCAATAATGGCCTGGATTTGAAGACACACACAAAATGAAAGTGGAAACAAGTCAAAATAAAAATCAAAACAAGACAAAACAAGACAAATTAAAGTGGAAATAAGTCAAAATGAGGTTCAGTATTGTGTGTGGCCTCCACGTGCCTGTATGACCTCCCTACAATGCTTGGGCATGCTCCTAATGAGGTTGTGGATGGTCTCCTGAGGGATCTCCTCCCAGACCTGGACTAAAGCATCCGCCAACTCCTGGACAATCTGTGGTGCAACGTGACGTTGGTGAATGGAGCGAGACATGATGTCCCAGATGTGCACAATTGGATACAGGTCTGAGAAACGAGCGGGCCAGTCCATAGCTTCAATGCCTTCATCTTGCAGGAACTGTTCACACACTACAGCCACATGAGGTCTGGCATTGTCCTGCATTAGGAGGAACCCAGGGCCAACCGCACCAGCATATGGTCTCACAAGAGGTCTGAGGATTTCATGTTGGGATCTAATGGCAGTCAGGATACCTCTGGTGAGCACATGGAGGGCTTTGCGGCCCTCCAAAGAAATGTCACCCCACACCATTACTGACCCACTGCCAAACCGATCATGCTGAAGGATGTTGCAGGCAGCAGATCGCTCTCCACGGCGTCTCCAGACTCTGTCACGTCTGTCACATGTGCTCAGGGTGAACCTCCTTTCATCTGTGAAGAGCACAGGGCACCAGTGGCGAATTTGTCAATCCTGGTGTTCTGTGGCAAATGCCAAGCGTCCTGCACGGTGTTGGGCAGTGAGCACAACCCCCATCTGTGGACGTCGGCTCTCATGACATCCTCATGGAGTCGGTTTCTAACCATTTGTGCAGACATATGCACATTTATGGCCTGCTGGAGGTCATTTTGCAGGGCTCTGGCAATGCTGCTCTTGTTCCTCCTTGCACAAAGGTGGAGGTAGCGGTCCTGGTGTTGGGTTGTTGCCCTCCTACGGCCCCCTCCACGTCTCCTGGTATACTGGCCTGTCTCCTGGTAACGCCTCCATCCTCTGGACACTACGCTACTGTGCCATCCTGGATGAGCTGCACTACCTGTGCCACTTGTGTGGGGTGTAGAATCCGTCTCATGCTACCACGAGTGTGAAAGCACAACCAACATTCAAAAGTGACCAAAAATCAGCCAAAAAGCATTTGTACTGAGATGTTGTATGTGGTCCCCACCTGCAGAAACACTCCTTTTTTGAGTTTGTCCTGATAATTGCCAATAATTTCCATCTAATGTCTATTCCATTTACACAAAGCCTGTGAAATTGATTGTCAATCAGTGTTGCTTCCTAAGTGGACAGTTTTATTTCACAGAAGTTTGATTAACTTGGAGTTATATTTGGTTGGTTGTGTTCCCTTTAATTTTTTGAGTAGTGTATATATACGTGCCTTGCCTCATGTATTTATGCATGTTGGGCTTCACGCAAGGCGAAGCACACACACTTCCTCTGCTCCTGAAACAGGGAGAGGTGCTGCCTATAATGATTTAAAGGGGTTGTCCATTACTCCGTAGTAGTGGCCACATCAATGTATAGTTCATAAAGAAGGCTTTTCTCAAATACCTTGTGTAGTTAATTGTGCCTCTAAGTGGCGCTATTGCGGTCCGATCATCCCCATCATGGGATACCCTGGGCTCCGTGACCTCTGAGATCTGGTGATGTTGCATCAACTTCCAGTTGACCCAACATCACCGAGGCCTGCCCCAGTCTTAATGCGTGACTGGGCTCTGGGTGGAATTTCACCGTTCGTCATAGCCCAGCATCTCGCGCACGCTCTCCTTCACTGCAGAGCGTCGCAAGTAGAAGCGATGCTGGGCTGTGACGAGAGGTAAAACTCTGCCCACAGCCCAGTCACTCAGGGAGACTGGGGCAGGCCTCGGTGATGTCGGGTCAACTGGAAGTTAATGCGACATCACCAGATCTCAGAGGTCACGGAGCCAGGGGAGTCACTTCATGAGGATGAGCGGACCGCAATAATAGCGCTGCTCAGAGGCAGAATTGACTACACAAGGTAGTATTTGACAAAAGCCTTCTTTATGAGCTTTACATCCATGTGGCCACTAATGCTGAGTAGTTTACTACCTCTTGAATCGTCATTCATATCCCAAACAAGCAATGTTTTGCTCCTTCTCCAGCTTCAGCAGCATATTTACACACAATGTTGAGCAGCGCAAACATTTTTTCAATATTATTGGCCCATAAAATGGACCTTTAGACTGCGTAGTTATAAGTCAATGCCATTGGTTTAAAGGAGCACGGCAGCATTTTGCTTATAATTGCCACTATCTGTTAGCAACCAGTATAATACGTATAGTATGTGCATTATATTACTTACCGGTTGTTGTTCTCTGCCGTTTCCTGCACTGCTCCGGTCCTCTTCTATGACTAGAAGACACATTATAGTATTTGCAGTAGGACCAGAAGTAACTTTCTCAATGTAAGGCTAGGTTCACATTTCCGTCAATTTGTATCAGTCACAATCCGCGGCTCTGGTAAACAACGGAATCCGTTTGGCGGATTCTGTTGTTTCCCATAGAATTGTATGAGTGGCGGATTGTGACTAATGACCTTGCGTTGCATCCGCTGCGCGGCGCATCAGTCTTTGGACTGACCGCCGGGCGGAAACAACGCAGAATGTAGCGTTTTTTGGGCCGTCAAAATTAACGCACCTCGCAGGAGTCCGTCACAATCCGTCAAGCTTGAAATGTTTGTCTATGGTGCTAGATTCCGTCGTAATCTGTCTTACGACGGAATCAAGCTCTGGATTCCGTCATGCTCTACTGAGCGTGCCCAGCATGTTTGGCACACCCACTGGGCTGTCCCAAAAACAAACGGATCAAGACGGATCCGTCAAAAAACGGACGCACAGCGGATGTAACGGACGCGATGGATCAATTTTTTCACAGCATTCCTGTGAACGGAATCCTGTGAAAAAGACATCCGTTGCGTCAGTTGACATCTAAAAAACGACGGATCCGTCCCTGACGGATTTAAAACAACGATAATGTGAACCTAGTCTAAAGGGTACTTTACACGCTGCGATATCGGTACCGATATCGCTAGCGAGTGTACCCGCCTCAGTCGGTGGTGTGTCACGGGCAAATCGCTGCCCGTGGCACACAACATCGCTTACACCCGTCACACTGACTTACATTCCCTGCGACGTCACTGTTGTCGGCGAACCGCCTCCTTTCTAAGGGGGCGGTTCGTGCGGCATCACAGCGACGTCACACGGCAGCCGTCCAATAGCAGAGGAGGGGCGGAGATGAGAGGCTGGAACATCCCGCCCACCTCCTTCCTTCCTCATTGCCGGTGGACGCAGGTAAGGATATGTTCGTCATTCCTGCGGTGTCACACATAGCGATGTGTGGTGCCGCAGGAACGAGGAACAACATCGCTACTTACCTGACAACGATTTTTTGTAATTAAACGACCTCTCCAAAACAAATGTTTTTTGTCTTTTTTGCAATCGTTTTAGGTCGCTACTAGCTGTCACACACTGCGACGTCGCTAACGACGCCGGATGGGAGTCACAAACACCGTGACCCCGACGATATATCGTTAGCGATGTCACAGCGTGTAAAGCCCCCTTAAGTCTATGACACTGAGAACAAAACTCTCATACACTTTAAGGCCTCCGACACACATCCGTGCCGCCGGTACGTGTTTGGTACGTTTTTGCACATACCGGCAGCACGGAGACACGTACACCAATATTACCCTATGGTAACAGGCACACACATAAAACCACACGGAACGTGTGTCCGTGTCATTTGTACGTGTGTGCGTTTTTCCTCACGCACATGTCCGTTTTTCTCCGGCATCACACAGGCACGGACCCGCTAAAGTCAATGGGTCCGTGTCTGCACGTATGTGACACGTAGCATGTACGTGTTTTATCTGTACCGTCCGTATCCGTTTTTTTGTGTTTTCTGGATGCGATGTCGGTCAATATTTTTTGTCTGTGGTTGTCAGTTAATCTCCCTCTATCAGTCGGTCTCTCCCCCTCTCTCATACTTACCAATCCCCGATCACCAGGGCGGCACTGCAAAGCTGTTAAAAAGCTACGGCGGCTTTTACTATTTTGAAAATGCCGGCCGCTCATTATTCAATCTCGTATTCACTGCTTTCGCCGCCCACCGGCGCCTATGATTGGTTGCAGTTAGTCACGCCCCCACGCTGAGTGACAGCTGTCTCACTGCGACCAATCACAGCCGCCGGTGGGCGTTTCTATATCGTGCAGTAAAATAAATAAATTAAAAAAAAGATGTGCGGTCCCCCCCAATTTTGATACCAGCCATGGTAAAGTCACACAGCTGAAGGCTGGTATTCTCAGGATGGTGAGCCCCATGTTATGGGGAGCCCCCCAGCCTAAAGATATCAGGAGCCGCCCGGAATTGCCGCATCCATTAGATACGACAGTTCCGGGACTCTACCCGACTCATCCCGAATTGCCCTGGTGCGATGGCAATCGGGGTAATAAGGAGTTAATGGCAGCAGCCCATAGCTGCCACTAAGTCCTAGGTTAATCATGGCAGGTGTCTCCCCGAGATTCATTCCATGATTAACCTGTTAGTAAAAGTAAATAAACACACACATTCACAAAAACCTTTATTTGGAATAATAAACACAAACAAACACCCTCGTTCACCACTTTACTAAGCCCAAAAAACCCATCCATGTCCGGCGTAATCCATTGAGGTCCCACGACGCTCTCAGCTCTGCTTCATGAAGCTGACAAGAGTGGCCACATACAATGACCGCTCTCTATCAGCTCCAAGCAGCAACTGAAGTGAGCCGCGCGAGCACCGATGACGTCAGTCAGGTTACTCGCGGCCACCGCTGGATCCTCCAACTGTGACAGCGAGTTGCCCAAGTGACTTAAGTGAGCTGCGCGATCTGCAATGAAGTCACAGGTGAGTTGCGGTGTCGGGTGGCTAACCCCAGCTAGCCGCGAGTAACCTGAGTGACGGCAGCTGAGTAACCTTCAGTGACTCAGGGGATTAGCGGTCACCGGTGAGTCCATCACGGGTGTCCGCTAATCAGGACGCCACACACAGACAGAGCCGTGGTATGACAATGAAGTCGGGTGAGGTTCATCCGAGTTCATTCTCATCGCGCGACTCGGTCTGTGTCTGCTGTCAGCGTGTATGTAGTAACGACATTTTGCATCACACACGGATCAACACAAACGGACAACACACGGACATTACACGTACGTATCTCATGCATACACGGACATTCCACATGCACACACGACAAGCATACGCCATCACACGGATGTCACACGTACCGGAGAAACACCCATAAAAAACGGAACACGGACCCGAAAAACGGAACGTGAGACACGTACGTGTTTTTTGCGGAAGTGTGGCAGAGGCCTAAAAGAGATAGTAACGGTTCACTTTGAGATCTGGTAAGAAAGAGCTACTGTCTGTCACAAGGTGGAGAAGAGAGACCGGAGCAGCGCTGGAAACGGGAGAAGACGACAATCATGAAGTATTTTTGAATGCTTCCACAGAGCAAACTTTACTGTTGACTAACAAATGCTAAACTAAAAAATCCCTCAGGAATGGTACTTTAGAGATGTTGTGAAAAATATAGCTTCACTTGGTCGGTCACCGGTTTGTAGTATTAGGCAGTGTTCACATGTTGCTTTTTTGTTGCTTTTTTCAGACGGCAAAACCTGCTCTCTAGGCGGTAGAAAGCGGTTTCCAAAAAGCAGATTTTATTGCATTTTTGCTGCACTTTTTTGGTGCAGATGTATCATTTGTTTACAGTACATGTTTAGTAAAAAAAAAAAATTTTCACAAAAAATGAGTTTTTTGTTTTGGCTGCATTTTTGCAGCAATTTTGAACTTCCTCCTTGCTTCCAATTGTGGAAAAAGCTGCAAAAATAATGAAAGAGTTGACATGCTACAGTTTTCAAAACCACAGCAGTTTTCCAATTCAGTCAGGAAAAAAAAAAGAATTGTGCGCCTGAGGTTTGTGAAACCTCAGTTCTTCCTGGTATTGTGAAATGTAGATTATGTGCATTAAAAAAATGCGGCAAAAACACAGCGTGTGAACACAATCTTAGGGTATGTGCCCACGATCAGGACTCACTGCGTTCTGTACACAGCGGGTCCTGACCTGCGGGGCCGCGAGTCTCCTCCGCAGGAGAACGCAGAAGACTGCTGCTGCTTGTACACACGATCAGGGTTCAGTGCGCTGCGGTCTCTTGCTTGTGTTCTCCCTACGGAGGACGCATGCGAATCCTCAGCAAACAATTGACATGCTGCAGCCTGGAAACATGCACTGCAGGTCAGTGATTGCTGCGGAAAAAACAAGCATAGTGGGCACGGGATTTCTAGAAATCCATCCACTGTGCTTGTACTGTACAACGCAGCATTTTGGACACAACTGAAGCATGCTGCGTCCAAAACGCTGCAAATACTGATCGTGGGCACGCAGCCTTATAGCACAGACCAAGTCACTTCAGTTGAATTAAATTGCAATACCGAGCACTAAGTCTAGATTGATGTGGCGCTCCTTTTTCAAGAAAGCAGCCATGTTTTCCCAATCCCATCAACATAGTGTATAAATTGATGCCTACTACATTCTCCATTTATTACAGTAAAGAGCCATTATAAGACCAGAAGAGGCAGAAATGCTGGTAGTTCGCAGACTCTCTCTACGCGCCAGATACATGTAAACAGGAAAAAAAAAACCTGTCTACGTCTTGGCCCTATATGGCCTCGGACGCACCATCCAGACCTCCGTCATCTGAACGTCTGCAATTCCAGCTATGAAGAGAAAGCAGAAAGTGCCAGGCCCGTGCTAAGGTGATTTATCAAGTGTTGTAAAATATATATATATATATATATATATATATATATATATATATATATATATGTACATACATATATACAGTCATATGAAAAAGTTTGGGCACCCCTATTAATGGTAACCTTTTTTCTTTATAACAATTTGGGGTTTTGCAGCAGCTATTTCAGTTTCATATATCTAATAACTGATGGACTGAGTAATATTTCTGGATTGAAATGAGGTTTATTGTAGTAACAGAAAATGTGCAATCCGCATTTAAACAAAATTTGACCGGTGCAAAGAAGGGAATTTTGTTTACTTACCGTAAATTCCTTTTCTTCTAGCTCCTATTGGGAGACCCAGACAATTGGGTGTATAGCTTCTGCCTCCGGAGGCCACACAAAGCATTACACTTTAAAAAGTGTAACCCCTCCCCTCTGCCTATACACCCTCCCGTGCATCACGGGCCCATCAGTTTTGGTGCCAAAGCAGGAAGGAGGAAACTTATCAATTGGTCTAAGGTAAACTCAATCCGAAGGATGTTCGGAGAACTAAACCATGAACCAAAGAACAATTCAACATGAACAACATGTGTACACAAAAAAACAAAAGCCCGAAGGGAACAGGGGCGGGTGCTGGGTCTCCCAATAGGAGCTAGAAGAAAAGGAATTTACGGTAAGTAAACAAAATTCCCTTCTTCTTTGTCGCTCCATTGGGAGACCCAGACAATTGGGACGTCCAAAAGCAGTCCCTGGGTGGGTAAAAGAATACCTTGAATAAAAAGAGCCGTAAAACGGCCCCTTCCTACAGGTGGGCAACCGCCGCCTGAAGGACTCGCCTACCTAGGCTGGCATCTGCCGAAGCATAGGTATGCACCTGATAGTGTTTCGTGAAAGTGTGCAGACTCGACCAGGTAGCCGCCTGACACACCTGCTGAGCCGTAGCCTGGTGCCGCAATGCCCAGGACGCACCCACGGCTCTGGTAGAATGGGCTTTCAGCCCTGAAGGGACCGGAAGCCCAGACGAACGGTAGGCTTCAAGAATTGGTTCCTTGATCCACCGAGCCAAGGTTGACTTGGAAGCCTGTGACCCTTTACACTGGCCAGCGACAAGGACAAAGAGCGCATCAGAACGGCGCAGGGGCGCCGTACGAGAGATGTAGAGTCTGAGTGCTCTCACAAGATCTAACAAGTGCAAATCCTTTTCACATTGGTGAACTGGATTAGGACAAAAGGAAGGTAAGGAGATATCCTGATTGAGATGAAAAGGAGATACCACCTTAGGGAGAAAATCCGGGACCGGACGCAGAACCACCTTATCCTGGTGAAACACCAGGAAGGGGGCTTTGCATGACAGCGCTGCTAGCTCAGACACTCTCCGAAGTGATGTGACTGCCACTAGGAAGACCACCTTCTGCGAAAGACGTGAAAGAGAAACGTCCCTCATCGGCTCGAAGGGTGGTTTCTGAAGAGCCGTTAGCACCCTGTTAAGATCCCAGGGTTCTAGCGGACGCTTGTAAGGAGGGACTATGTGGCAAACTCCCTGCAGGAACGTGCGTACCTGCGGAAGCCTGGCTAGACGCTTTTGAAAAAACACGGAAAGCGCCGATACTTGTCCCTTGAGAGAGCTGAGAGACAAACCCTTGTCCATTCCGGATTGAAGGAATGACAAAAAAGTGGGCAAAGCAAACGGCCAGGGAGTAAAACCCTGATCAGAACACCAGGATAAGAAGATCCTCCACGTCCTGTGGTAGATCTTGGCGGACGTTGGTTTCCTGGCCTGTCTCATAGTGGCAATGACCGCTTGAGATAACCCTGAAGACGCTAGGATCCAGGACTCAATGGCCACACAGTCAGGTTGAGGGCCGCAGAATTCAGAAGGAAAAATGGCCCTTGAGACAGCAAGTCTGGTCGGTCTGGCAGTGGCCACGGCTGACCCACCGTGAGATGCCACAGATCCGGGTACCACGACCTCCTCGGCCAGTCTGGGGCGATGAGGATGGCGCGGCGGCAGTCGGACATGATTTTGCGTAACACTCTGGGCAGCAGTGCCAGAGGAGGAAACACATAAGGCAGTCAAAACTGCGACCAATCCTGAACTAATGCGTCTGCCGCCAGAGATCTGTGATCTTGAGACCGTGCCATGAATGCCGGGACCTTGTTGTTGTGCCGGGACGCCATCAGGTCGACGTCCGGCGTTCCCCAGCGGCAACAAATCTCTTGAAACACGTCCGGGTGAAGAGACCATTCCCCTGCGTCCATGCCCTGGCGACTGAGAAAGTCTGCTTCCCAGTTTTCTACGCCCGGGATGTGAACTGCGGAGATGGTGGAGGCTGTGGCTTCCACCCACAGCAGAATCCGCCGAACTTCTTGGAAGGCCTGACGACTGCGTGTGCCGCCTTGGTGATTGATGTACGCCACCGCCGTGGGGTTGTCCGACTGAATTCGGATCTGCCTGCCTTCCAGCCACGGCTGGAACGCCTTTAGGGCTAGATACACTGCCCTTATCTCCAGAACATTGATCTGAAGGGCGGACTCTGGCTGAGTCCAGGTGCCCTGAGCCCTGTGGTGGAGAAAAACCGCTCCCCACCCTGACAGACTCGCGTCCGTCGTGACCACCGCCCAGGATGGGGGCAGGAAGGATTTTCCTTTTGACAGAGAAGTGGGAAGAAGCCACCACTGAAGAGAGACTTTGGCTGCCCGAGACAGGGAGACGTTCCTGTCGAGGGACGTCGACCTCCTGTCCCATTTGCGGAGAATGTCCCATTGGAGTGGACGCAGATGAAACTGCGCAAATGGAACTGCCTCCATTGCTGCCACCATCTTCCCTAGGAAGTGCATGAGGCGCCTCAAGGGGTGTGACTGGCCTTGAAGGAGAGATTGCACCCCTGTCTGTAGTGAACGCTGTTTGTCCAGTGGGAGCTTCACTATTGCTGAGAGAGTATGAAACTCCATCCCGAGGTAAGTTAGCGATTGGGTCGGAGTCAATTGTGACTTTGGGAAATTGATGATCCACCCGAACCTCTGGAGAGTCTCCAGAGCAGTATTCAGGCTGTGTTGGCATGCTACCCGGGAGGGTGCCCTGACTAGAAGATCGTCTAAGTAAGGGATCACCGAGTGTCCCTGAGAGTGTAGAACTGCCACCACTGTTGCCATGATCTTGGTGAAGACCCGTGGGGCTGTCGCCAAGCCGAAAGGCAGAGCCACGAACTGAAGGTGTTCGTCTCCGATGGCGAAACGCAGGAAGCGCTGATGCTCTGGTGCAATCGGCACGTGGAGATAAGCATCCCTGATGTCGATTGATGCTAGAAAGTCTCCTTGGGACATCGAGGCGATGACAGAGCGGAGAGATTCCATCCGGAACCGTCTGGTTTTCACGTGTCTGTTGAGCAGTTTGAGGTCCAGAACGGGACGGAATGATCCGTCCTTTTTTGGCACTACAAACAAGTTGGAGTAAAAACCGCGACCACGTTCCTGAAGGGGAACGGGGATCACAACTCCTTCTGTCTTCAGAGTGCTCACCGCCTGAAAAAGAGCATCGGCTCTTTCATGGGGCGGAGATGTTCTGAAGAAACGAGTCGGAGGACGAGAGCTGAGCTCTATCCTGTAACCGTGAGACAGAATGTCTCTCACCCATCGGTCTTGGACATGTGGCAGCCAGGCGTCGCAAAAGCGGGAGAGCCTGCCACCGACCGAGGATGCGGTTTGGTGAGGCCGAAAGTCATGAGGAGGCCGCCTTGGGGGCGGTTCCTCCGGCGGTCTTCTTAGGACGTGACTTAGACCGCCATGAATCAGAGTTCCTCTGGCCCTTCTGTGGCCTGTTGGACGTGGAGAATTGAGACCTGGCTGAGGGCCGAAAGGACCGAAACCTCGGTTGTATCTTCCGTTGCTGAGGCCTGTTTGGTTTGGACTTGGGTAAGGACGAGTCCTTTCCCTTGGATTGTTTAATGATTTCATCCAATTGCTCGCCAAACAGACGGTCGCCAGAAAATGGCAAACCGGTTAAGAACTTCTTGGAAGCAGAGTCTGTCTTCCATTCGCGTAGCCACATGGCCCTGCGGACTGCCACTGAATTGGCGGATGCTACCGCTGTACGGCTCGCAGAGTCCAGGACGGCGTTCATGGCGTAGGACGAAAAAGCCGACGCCTGAGAGGTTAAAGACACCACCTGCGGAGTAGAGGCACGTGTGACTGCATTAATTTCAGACAGACAAGCTGAGATAGCTTGGATTGCCCATACGGCTGCGAATGCCGGAGCAAAAGACGCGCCTATGGCTTCATAGATGGATTTCATCAGGAGCTCTATTTGCCTGTCAGTGGCATCCTTGAGCGATGAACCATCTGCCACTGCTACTATGGATCTAGCCGCCAGTCTAGAGACTGGAGGATCCACCTTGGGACACTGAGCCCAACCCTTAACTACGTCAGTGGGGAAGGGGTAACGTGTGTCATTAAGGCGCTTAGTAAAGCGCTTGTCCGGAAAAGCTCGGTGTTTCTGGACTGTATCTCTGAAGTTGGAGTGATCGAAAAACGCACTCCGTGTACGTTTGGGAAAACGAAATTGGAATTTCTCCTGCTGAGAAGCTGACTCCTCAATCGGAGGAGCTGGAGGAGAAAGTTCTAGCACCTGGTTGATGGACGCTATAAGGTCATTTACTATGGCGTCCCCGTCAGGTGTATCAAGATTGAGAGCAGCGTCAGGTTCAGAGCCCTGATCTGCCACATCCGCTTCATCCTCTAGAGAGTCCTCATGCTGAGACCCTGAGCAGTGTGATGAAGTCGAGGGAAGCTCCCAGCGAGCCCGCTTAGCCGGTCTGGGACTGCGGTCCGTGTCGGAGTCCTCACCGTGGGGCCTAGTAGTCACCCCAGGAGCACTTTGCTGCTCCGACCGAGGGGGGCCTGGGGGCAATGATTCAACAGTGCCCGGGGCCTGTGTTACCGGTCTGTGCTGCAAAGCTTCAAGTATCTTGGCAGACCATCTATCCATAGACTGAGTCATGGATTGAGAAAGTGACTCAGAAAGTTTGTCAGCCAACACTGCAAACTCTGTCCCTGCCACCTGGACAGTGGTAGCCGGTGGTTCTACCTGGGCCGGGGGTCTCACCCGTGGCTGAGGCTCCGGCTGAGTGAGTGTCACAGGGGCCGAGCATTGCACACAATGAGGGTAGGTGGAACCTGCAGGTAACATAGCCGCACAAGAGGTACAGGTTGCAAAATAAGCCTGTGCCTTGGCACCCTTGCTTTTTGCGGACGACATGCTGTTGTCTCCTCCTAGAGCAAACAGTGAGGGTATATAGCCAAAAGCAAATAGTGCGGCCGAACAAAGTAAATGTATACACAGTAAGGATATATATATACAGTTCGGCACCCAGGGGGGCCAGCACCTAGTAACAGGTGCGGCTTACCGACCGCCCTCAGCGATTGTGTGACCACCAGATTCCCTGCCTGGGCCTCCCAGAGCTGTGGAGCTCGGTCTGACGTTCTCCACCTGCAGAAGTGCTGATAGCAATGGCTGCCGGCGTTCTGAGAGGAGGAGGGAGCCGTGGGCGTGCCTCAGAAAGTGCGGGAATCTGGTGCCCCGCAGTGCTCAGTGAGGGGGAGGAGGATACCTAAGTATGCTCCAGCCCTCACCGCTGACGTCTAGTCAAGCGTCCCGCCCTTACCCCTGACTGGCAGGCCCGGGGGCGGGAGTATGCGGTACTAGGCCGCAAAAGCCGGGGACTAAAGTTAGTAATGTGGCCGGGAAACAAGCGCGGTCGGCGCGGTAGTCCCGGTCACAAAAACACCCAGCAGCTGCTGCAGCGTCCTTTACACAGGCGCTCTATGCGCCGTCCCCAAGGGGACACAGAGTACCTCAGAGTAGCAGGACCCTGTCCCTGATGATATCCGACTCCTGTCCGTCAGATTCCCCCAGGGGCTGCGGAGGGAGCCCGGTCCCAGTGTATGGTGACCGGTTAGGATCCCACTTCACCCAGAGCCCCTAAGGGATGGGGAAGGATAACGGCATGTGGCTCCAGCCTTTGTACCCGCAATGGGTACCTCGACCTTAACAACACCGCCGACCAGAGTGGGGTGAGAAGGGAGCATGCCGGGAGCCCTGTTAGGGCCCTCTTTTCTTCCATCCGACAAAGTCAGCAGCTGCTGCTGACTAAAATGTGGAGCTTGCGTGAATGTGTCAGCCTCCTTCAACACAAAGCAAAAAACTGATGGGCCCGTGATGCACGGGAGGGTGTATAGGCAGAGGGGAGGGGTTACACTTTTTAAAGTGTAATGCTTTGTGTGGCCTCCGGAGGCAGAAGCTATACACCCAATTGTCTGGGTCTCCCAATGGAGCGACAAAGAAAGTATGGGCACCTCAACATAACAGTGACATTAATATTTTGTAGATCCTCCTTTTGCAAAAATAACAGCCTCTAGTCGTTTCCTGTAGCTTTTAATTAGTTCCTGGATCCTGGATGAAGGTATATTTGACCATTCCTGTTTACAAAACAATTCCAGTTCAGTTAAGTTTGATGGTCGCCGAGCATGGACAGCACGCTTCACATCATCCCACAGATGTTCAATGATATTCAGGTCTGGGGACTGGGATGACCATTCCAGAACATTGTAATTGTTCCTCTGCATGAATGTCTGAGTAGATTTGGAGCGGTGTTTTGGATCATTGTCTTGCTGAAATATCCATCCCCTGCGTAACTTCAACTTCGTCACTGATTCTTGCACATTATTGCCAAGAAACTGCTGATACTGAGTTGAATCCATGTGACCCTCAACTTTAACAAGATTCCTGGTGCCGGCATTGGCCACACAGCCCCAAAGCTTGCTACCCACCAAATTTTACTGTGGGTAGCAAGTGCTTTTCTTGGAATGCCGTGTTTTTTTGCCTCCATGCATAACGCCTTTTTGTATGACCAAACATCTCAATCTTTGTTTCATCAGTCCATAGGACCCTCTTCCAAAATGTAACTGGCTTGTCCAAATGTGCTTTTGCATACCTCAGGCGACTCTGTTTGTGGCGTGCTTGCAGAAACGGCTTCTTTCGCATCACTCTCCCATACAGCTTCTCCTTGTGCAACGTGCGCTGTATTGTTGATCGATGCACATTGACACCATCTGCAGCAAGATGAAGCTGCAGGTCTTTGGAGGTGGTCTGTGGATTGTCCTTGACTGTTCTCACCATTCTTCTTCTCTGCCTTTCTGATATTTTTCTTGGCCTGCCACTTCTGGGCTTAACAAGAACTGTACCTGTGTTCTTCCATTTCCTTACTATGTTCCTCACAGTGGAAATTGACAGTTTAAATCTCTGAGACAACTTTTTGTATCCTTCCCCTGAACAACTATGTTGAATAATCTTTGTTTTCAGAACATTTGAGAGTTGTTTTGAGGAGCCCATGATGCCACTCTTCATAGGAGATTCAAATAGGATTACAACTTGCAAGTGGCCACCTTATATACCTTTTCTCATGATTGGATACACCTGCCTATGAAGGTCAAAGCTCAATGAGGTTACAAAACCAATTTAGTGCTTTAGTAAGTCAGTAAAAAGTAGTTAGGAGTGTTCAAATCAAGAAATTGATAAGGGTGCCCATACTTTTGCACAAATTTTGTTTAAATGCGGATTGCACATTTTCTGTTAGTACAATAAACCTCATTTCAATCCAGAAATATTACTCAGTCCATCAGTTATTAGATATATGAAACTGAAATAGCTGTTGCAAAAACCCAAATTGTTATAAAGAAAAAAGGTTAACATTAATAGGGGTGCCCAAACTTTTTCGTGTGTAATATATATATATATATATATATATATAGATACATGCATCTTTATAATCCTAAATCTTCCATTTTGCTGTGCAAATGTTGGAACTTCCTGAACTTCAGCTTTGATTATGACGCGCCACAGGGCTATGGTGTACTCGGTCCCGGGCGGTGTATTGCTGGGATATGTCCCTGGGTGGCCGTTGCCCGGTTCGTGACCCTGGGGGTCACTTGTAAGGGGTTATGTACAAGGGAATAAGATTAGAGTTTTTTGTCGTGACGCCACTTGCAGGTTGCGGCTAGGTAGATGGAGCCGCCGCTGCAGTCTCTCACGGCTGGGGCTGATGTTGGTGGCAGCCTGGATGTTGGGCCCTCCGCAAGTAGGGCCAGGCCCCAGGGGATAGATGATGTTGCTGGGCACGGAAAGAAGGTAGGCCTCACAAGGGATTGCAGTGTAACTGGCTTCTTTACTCACAGCATTGTTATGGCTGGCAACCCGGTGAAGGCTGGTCCTCACCACTGGTCCCCTTAGTCCCAGTGCCGGTGTGGTAACCTGGTGGCTTCTTTCCCCTGCACTTGTCTCTGGTCGGTGGGTCCCCCAACTAGACGCCCTCTTACCATGTTAGGAGTGTACTTACTTGCTATTCAATGTAACGTCACCAGCGGTGCCGCACGTACCTGTGTTCACTGTGACTGCACTTCTGAATGCCAGACAGTTCCGGTCATGCGCACTAGACCTCTCTGAAGCTGGGACGAGTGCACCCGGCTTCATACTGCGCATAACCGGACGTGCGGGGCATTCAGAAGCGCGGTCACAGCAAATGCTGGTGATGCTGCATTGAGTAGCATGTTCGTGCACCCCTGTGAGCGTGGTAAGAGGGCGGCAAGTAGTCGGGGCATATAACACCCTTGGGACTAGTCCCCGCGCTCATTAGCATAAGATTAAAGATCTTTAGAAATATTTTTTCTAAAGATCTCTTTATCTATGCTAGTGTATACAGGGACAGTTAGGCAGGGATTAGCAATATGCACCCAGACCTGCTCGTGGTCCTGGCTGCATATTGCACCTGACAGGTTCCCTTTAAGCTTGAATGATATCTCACTGCCTATGTGATGTCCAGTGCCAGACAGTGAGCTATCAACAGAGGCAGAGAAGAGACTTGGGAAGTGTTGGTCATACCCATGAAAACACTAGTTACTTGGGAGAGCAGCAGCAGCAGATAGAAGATCAAAAAGGTGTCAATAGATTTATATTTTAACTAATCATGTATTTGAGAGTTGATTTTACCAACCAAGAGGGGGCGCTATAACATGTAGATGACAAATATGTACACAATTTTTTTTTTGATAAAAAAAAAAAAAAGAAGTTACATGATGTAACAGAATGATTATTTAACCATAGGACAAATCCATATTCTACAACATACTCCAAGGCAACCTGCTTTTTGAAGATATACTTGACATTCCAAGTATTATATTTTGTAAAATATAATAGTATAGGAAAAAGTTCTGATCTATGTAAATTTCTTTGTTTATTTTCCCGTTTTCCCTATGTAATTACCATCCCTAATTTTTCCTTCTGTGTCCCCCATACTTTTCCAGTTCATTCCCTACCCAATATTTAAAAATCAATAAATAACATTTAAAGGGAACCTGTCAGCAGAAATTTCGCCCAAAACCTATAAGATTCCCCCTCTGCAGCTCCTGGGCTGCATTCTAGAAAGGTCCCTGTTATTATTGTGCCCCATGTGAGACCAAAAGAAAGACTTTATAAAGTGGTACCTTTTTGTATTCAGATACTGTAAATGTGACACGGGGGCGGGCTCTCTGGCGTCCGTTATTCTGCCTCCTGGTCCTGTATGCCGCCCCCATCGCTCCTTTCCATAGCTGATGCACCGCCCACTGCTCCAGCCATCCCCGCGCATGCCCAGTGCCAGTCTCACGGGACTGAGCAGTGTGACCGCTGGTGAAGTGTGCGCAGGCAAGTGATTATGGGCGGGGCTGTGATTGTTATCAGCAAGTACCCGCCCATAATCTCGTGAGCGCGCAAACCTCACCAGCGGTCACACTGTGCTCAGGGTAGTGCTAGACTGTATGGGCTGCTTCCAGGGATGACATCCCTTTTGTCACGTGATAGTATTTTGAACACGCCCCTATCACCCCATCTTGATAGAAAAAAAAAACTAATGTAGATTTTTTTACAAATTTATTAAACAAAAAACTCCCTGAAATATCACATGGTCAGATGTATTCAGACCCTTTGCTCAGACACTCATATTTAGGTCACATGCTGTCTATTTCCTTGTGATCCTCCTTGAGATGGTTCTACTCCTTCACTGGAGTCCAGCTGTGTTTAATTAAACTGATAGGACTTGATTTGGAAAGGCGCACACCTGTCTATATAAGAACTCACAGCGCATGTCAGACCAAATGAGAATCATGAGGTCAAAGGAACTGCCCAAGGAGCTCAGAGACAGAATTGTGGCAAGGCACAGATCTGGCCAAGGTTACAAAAGAATTTCTGCAGTACTCAAAGTTCTTAAGAGCACAGTGGCCTCCATGATCCTTAAATGGAAGAGGTTTGGGACCACCAGAACTCTTACTAGACCTGGCCATCCAACCAAACTGAGCAATGGTGGGAGAAGAGCCTTGGTGAGAGATGTAAAGAAGAAGCCAAAGATCACTGTGGCTGAGCTCCAGAGATGTAGTAGGGAGATGGAAGAACATTCCACAAAGTCAACTATCACTGCAGGCCTCCACCAGTCGGGCCTTTATAGCAGAGTGGCCCGATAAGACGCCTCTCCTCAGTGCACCACATATGAAAGCCCGCTAAGGCTATATGCGCACAGTGCGTTTTTCGCGGCGTTTTTGCACGTTTTTAGCCTCAAAACTGCATGACTTTGCTTCCCCAGCAAAGTCTATGAGTTTTCATTTTTGCTGTCCGCAGCACACAACTGTTTTTTTTAAGCTGCATTTTTGAGCTTGAAAAAAAAAAAATGGACATGTCAATTCTTTCCTGCGTTTTTCTGCGTTTTCCGCCCATGCACTGCATTGGAAAAACGCAGCAAAATGCAGAGATCAAAAACGCAGCAAAATGCAGCCAAAAACGCACCAAATCACGGTAAAAACGCATGCATTTTTTTATGCGTTTTTGCGACACAGGTGCGTTTTTAGCGGCCAAAAACGCAGCGTCAAAAAAACACAGCATGCGCACTTAGCCATAGTTTGCAAAAAAAAAAACTGAAGGAGAATAAGATTCTCTGGTCTGATGAGACATAGAACTTTTTATTGATAATTCTAAACGGCATGGGTGGAGGAAACCAGGCACTGCTCATCACCTGCCCAATACGATCCCAACAGTGAAACATGGTGGGGGCAGCATCATATTATGGGGGTGTTTTTCAGCTGCAAGGACAGGATGACTGGTTGCAACTGCAGGAAAGATCAATGCAGCCAAGTACAGAGATATCGTGGAAGAAAACCTCTTCCAGAGTGCTCTGGATCTCAGACTTGGCCAAAGGTTCCCCTTCCAACAAGACAAAGACCCTAAGCACACAGCTAAAATAACAAAAGAGTGACTTCATAACAACTCTGTGACCATTCTTGACTGGCCCAGCCAGAGCCCAGACCTAAACTCAATTGGGCATCTTTGTTGAGACCTGAAAATGGCTGCCCACCAACGTTCACCATCCAACCTAACGGACCTGGAGAGGATCTGCAAGGAAGAATGGCAGAGGACCCCCATATCCAGGGGTGAAAAAGTTGTTGCATCAGTCCCAAGAAGACTCATGGCTGTACTAGCGCAAAAGGAGGGTGCTTCTACTCAATACAGAGCAAAGGGTCTGAATGCTCAAGACCACATGATATTTCAGTTTCTCTTGTTCAATAAATTTGCAAAATTTTCAACATTTCTGGGTTTTTTTTCTGTTAAGATGGTGTGCAGAGTGTACATTAATGAGAAAAAAAAAATATGAACTTTTTTGAATTTACCAAATGACTACAATGAAACAAAGGGTGGAAAATTTAAAAGGAGTCTGAAAACTTTCTGTACCCACTGTATAACTGGCATCAGAAAAGAAACGCTTAATGCTGAGGGGTATAAGGCTGTGCGCATGGGCAGCTTTGTATTGTGCTGCCGATGACGCTGGCTGTTATAAAGCCCCACACGGGCATGCAAACATGCTTAGTGGGCCGACTAGTCAGGGAACTAACACCCCTACAACCAGTCACGTGCCTAATTAGCATAAATGGTATTTAGAAATACTTTTTCAAATGATCTATTTATGTATGTTCCCACATGAAGGGACTGTAAAGGCCGCTTTACACGCTGAGATATTGTTACCGTTATCGCTAGCGAGCGTACCCGCCTCCATCGGTTGTGCGACACGGGCAAATCGCTGCCCGTGGCGCACATCGCTCAGACCAGTCACATCACTTACCTGCCTAGCGACGTCGCTCTGACCGGCGAGCTACCTCCTTTCTAAGGGGGCGGTTCGTTCGGCGTCAAAGCGACGTCACTAAGCGGCCGCCCAATAGAAGCGGAGGGGGGGGAGATGCGCGGCACTTAACATCCCGCCCACCTACTTCCTTCCTCATTGCCGGCGGCCGCAGGTAAGGTGAGGTTCCTCGTTACTGCGGTGTCACACATAGCGATGTGTGCTGCTGCAGGAACGACGAACTACATCGTACACGCAGCAGCAACAATAATTGGAACTAGGGGGATGTCACCAATGAGCGATTTTACACGTTTTTGCGACGATGCAAAATCGCTCAGAGGTGTCACACACAACGACATCGCTAATGCGGCCGGATGTGCGTCACAAATTCCGTGACCTCAACGAGATCGCTTGAGAGATGTCGTAGCGTGTTAACCAGCCTTTAGGCAGGGAATATGGATGTGTACTCAGACCTGCTCGTGGATCTGGGGGCACAGAGGACCTGACAGGATCCCTTTAAACTGATCTATAGAAAAAAACAATATTAGACTGGAAACACTACATGTACAGTACTGTGCAGAACAAGTTCTAGGCAGGTGTGGAAAATAAAATTAAACTATTAAAACTTCTATCAAGTAACAAAATACAAAGTGAATAACAGTAGAGTAAACCAGTAACGCAGAACATTTGGTGTGCCGGCCTGTGCCTTTTAAACTGCATCAATTCTTCTACTGTAGCTACACTTGCACAGTCAAGAGATTTCGTAGGAGTATATACTCGAGTATGAAAAACCAGTTCTATGAAACAGGTGATAATATTCATCATTTTCATATATAGGTCAAAACATCTATATAATTGCCTTATTCTGTCTTGCTCCAAAATGACGTCATTACAGTGACAACCGTCGCATTGGCCACGCCCCCGCACACTTTGCCTGCTCGGCCACGCCCCCTCACACATTTGGCACCTATATACCTCTCCCCCCAGGACTACTCCTCCTATTATCCTCCCCCCAGGACTACTCCTCCTATTATCCTCCCCTCCCCCCAGGACTACTCCTCCAAAACACACACCCACTGCACAAAACATACCTCCCCCCAAAACACACACACCCACAGTGGCCACCCACACAAACCACGCAACACACACACAGCGCTCCACAAACAACGCAATACACAAAGAACACCGCTTTTACACACCTCCACACCCAGACAACACCCAGAACATTTATAGCGCCCTACACAAACACTGGCAACTACACACAACATCTATCTATATAACAAAAATCATACATTAACTACACAATAAATTCTAGAATACCCGATGCGTTAGAATCGGGCCACCTTCTAGTAGTTAATAACTGTAGTACAAACAGGCATGTCGGAGGATTAAAGCGGAGAGAGGACCATCCAAACTCTGCTACAGAGGTGAGGTTGTGGAAGATAGTGTCATGTTACAGGTCATACACCATGGGAGAACCAAGCACAAGGTAGTTATACTGCATCATCAAGGTCTCTCCCAAGCAAATATTTCAAAGCAGACTGTTTTCAAAATTTTCCAGTCAAGTTCTTTTAAAGAAGCCTCAAGAAATGTTGAGAAACTGTAGACATGGCGGTCAGCCAAAGAAATTTAGTACAACAGATGAAAGATACATCACACTCACTGCCCTTCAAAATCAGAAGATTTTCAGCTGCGCCATTAGCTCAAAATTGCCAGTGCAACCCAGCTGCACCAGTCTACTGTTTAGAGAAGTCTGTCCATAAGTGGGATTGTGTAGAAGAATTTTGCCATCCCTAAAAAAAAAACAAAAAAAAAACAACACAAAAACACCAACATACATACCTTTCACACAGCTACAAGGCCAAAAGACTCAACAATGCATGAAAACAGGAAATGGGGTGCAAAGATAGTGCAGCAGGTGCTCTGGACTGAAGAGTCAAAATGTGAAGGTGAGAGAGGGCCCTTCGGTCACAGAAGTGGTACAATACTGAGCGTCTGCAGACAACAATGAAGCATGGTGGATGCTAATGATGAGCGGGCACTACCATGCTCGGTACTCGTAATGAGCAGTCGGAAGCTCGGATGGGCTCGACTTGTATACACAGTATAATGGAAGTCAATGAGGAACTCGAGCATTGTTCAGGAGATCTGGGGAAAAAAATGCAAAGTTCCCCATTGACTTCCATTAAACGAGTCTCGCTCATCCTAGAGTCTGACTGCTCGTTATGAGTGCAGAGCTCCAAAGCTTGGCAGTGCTTGCTTATTGCTTGCTCACTAGTGGGGGGGTCCTTGCAAATTTGGGGGCTGAATTTCAGGAAAATGGTAGTTGTGAACTTGATCAGAATTAATGGTGTCTTCAATGCGGAGAAGTACAGGCAGATAGTTTGCCATTATGCTTCACCATCAGGGAGGCGTGTGGGTGTATGTTGGGGGTCATTGTCCTGCTGCAGAATTAATTTGGATCCAAATGTCATTAACGAGGACCACCCACCAGGATTTTGCTATAGGAGGTAAAGGCAGTGCCATACAGAGGCAGTAAGATGCTGAATCCAGGCATACCTGTTATAGAAAGATCTGATGTTTGGTTACATTAATATCTTAAAATCAACGTTGCAGACAATCTCTGCACTTTGATGGGTGTAACTCTTTGAGAACCATCTTCAGCATAAAGAAGAACAAGAAGTCCTGCCATTGAGGATATGGCCCCACAGAACCCTGATCTCTTCACCCAGTCTGTCTGGTATGACATGAAGGTACAGAAGGATTTGCACAAACCTCATACAATATCTGTGGTTGGTTCTCCAAGATGTTTGAAACAACTTAGCTTTTGAAGGAACTAGGCAAATATGAGCAAGGCCTCCTTCACATTGTCCATGTTTCCAGTACTGGTGGCATCAGATTTTTCAAGTACCCATTATAACCTTTGGGGATCTTCACATGTCCATTTTTCCCACATGGACCGTGTCCACACAGTCCACATGGACACATCCTTTTTATTCTTGGAACACTGATGACAAGAGCCAATACAAGTCTATGGGTCCATAAAAAAAAAAAAAAAACACAGATCTCATTCGTGTGACATCTGTGTGTTGTACATGTTTAACATTTAAAGTATAGGAGACACTTCACAATATCTTTTTCTTTAGCCATACCAGAAAAACACGGATGGTCCACGGATTGAAACCACTGATGCCACCGGTACTGTTTTTTTTCACATGCATGTTTTATACTCGCTTGTGAAGGAGACCTAAGAGGATTGATGCTCTTTTGAAAGCAAATTACACCAAATAATGACTTGATTTAGATTTTTATGCTTCATTAAAAATTCTATTTTTTTAAAGGATCCGTAAAGGGAACCTGTCAGGTGCAATATGCACCCAGAACCACGAGCAGGTCTGGGTGCATCTCTCTAATCCCTGCCTAACTGTCCCTGTATACATTAGCATAAAGATATCGTTAGAAATACTTTTCTAACGATCCTTTATGATATGCTAATGAGCGCGGGGACTAGTAACAAGAGTGTTAGTTCCTGCACTCATTACACCCTCTTTGTATGTTAGCACAGCCACAGGGAAGTACTAACATGCTATTCAATGTGCACTGCCCAGGATCAGTGGCAGTGACACACGTACCTGTGTCTGTTGCACCGCCTCAAAGAAGGGAATTTTGTTTACTTACCGTAAATTCCTTTTCTTCTAGCTCCTATTGGGAGACCCAGACAATTGGGTGTATAGCTTCTGCCTCCGGAGGCCACACAAAGTATTACACTTTAAAAAGTGTAACCCCTCCCCTCTGCCTATACACCCTCCCGTGGATCACGGGCTCCTCAGTTTTGGTGCAAAAGCAGGAAGGAGAAAACTTATCAATTGGTCTAGGGTAAATTCAATCCGAAGGATGTTCGGAGAACTGAAAACCATGAACCAAAAGAACAATTCAACATGAACAACATGTGTACACAAAAGAACAAACAGCCCGAAGGGAACAGGGGCGGGTGCTGGGTCTCCCAATAGGAGCTAGAAGAAAAGGAATTTACGGTAAGTAAACAAAATTCCCTTCTTCTTTTCGCTCCATTGGGAGACCCAGACAATTGGGACGTCCAAGAGCAGTCCCTGGGTGGGTAAAAGAATACCTCAATAAAAAGAGCCGAAACGGCCCCCTCTTACAGGTGGGAAACTGCCGCCTGAAGGACTCGCCTACCTAGACTGGCGTCTGCCGAAGCATAGGTATGCACTTGATAGTGTTTCGTGAAAGTGTGCAGACTAGACCACGTAGCTGCCTGACACACCTGCTGAGCCGTAGCCCGGTGCCGCAATGCCCAGGACACACCCACGGCTCTGGTAGAATGGGCTTTCAGCCCTGAAGGAAGCGGAAGCCCAGAAGAACGGTAGGCTTCGAGAATCGGTTCCTTGATCCACCGAGCCAAGGTTGACTTGGAAGCCTGCGAACCCTTACGCTGGCCAGCGACAAGGACAAAGAGCGCATCTGAACGACGCAGGGGCGCCGTGCGAGACACGTAGAGCCGGAGTGCTCTCACCAGATCCAACGAGTGCAAATCCTTTTCACATTGGTGAATTGGATTAGGGCAAAATGAAGGCAAGGAGATATCCTGATTGAGATGAAAAGGAGATACCACCTTAGGGAGAAATTCCGGGACCGGACGCAGAACCACCTTATCCTGGTGAAACACCAGGAAGGGGGCTTTGCATGACAGCGCTGCAAGCTCAGACACTCTCCGGAGTGATGTAACTGCCACTAGAAAGGCCACCTTCTGCGAAAGACGTGATAAAGAGACATCCCGCAGCGGCTCGAAAGGTGGTTTCTGAAGAGCCGTTAGCACCCTGTTAAGATCCCAGGGTTCTAGTGGACGCTTGTAAGGTGGGACTATGTGGCAAACTCCCTGCAGGAACGTGCGGACCTGCGGAAGCCTGGCTAGGCTCGGTGGCTCAGTGGCTAGCACTGCAGTCTTGCAGCGCTGGGGTCCTGGGTTCAAATCCCACCAAGGACACCATCTGCAAGGAGTTTGTATGTTCTCCCCGTGTTTGCGTGGGTTTCCTCCGGGTACTCCGGTTTCCTCCCACATTCCAAAGACATACAGATAGGGACTCTAGATTGTGAGCCCCAATGGGGACAGTGTTGCCAATGTATGTAAAGTGCTATGGAATTAATAGCGCTATATAAATGAATAAAATTATTATTATTATTATTAGGCGCTTTTGAAAAAATACGGAGTGCGCCGATACTTGGCCCTTGAGAGAGCCGAGTGACAAACCCTTGTCCATTCCGGATTGAAGGAATGAAAGAAAAGTGGGTAAGGCAAACGGCCATGGAGGAAAACCGTTATCAGAGCACCAGGATAAGAAGATTTGCCAAGACCTGTAATAGATCTTGGCGGACGTTGGCTTCCTGGCCTGACTCATGGTGGCAATAACATCCTGAGATAACCCTGAAGACGCTAGGAGCCAGGACTCAATGGCCACACAGTCAGGTTGAGGGCCACAGAATTCAGATGGAAAAATGGGCCTTGTGACAGCAAGTCTGGGCGGTCTGGAAGCGCCCACGGTTGACCCACCGTGAGATGCCACAGATCCGGGTACCACGACCGCCTCGGCCAGTCTGGAGTGACGAGAATGGAGCGACGGCAGTCGGACCTGATCTTGCGTAACACTCTGGGCAGCATCGCCAGAGGAGGAAACACATAAGGCAGTCGAAACTGCGACCAATCCTGAACTAACGCGTCCGCCGCCAGAGCTCTGTGATCCTGAGACCGTGCCATGAATGCCGGGACTTTGTTGTTGTGCCGTGACGCCATGAGATCGACGTCCGGCGTTCCCCAGCGGCGACAGATCTCTCGAAACACTTCTGGGTGCAGAGACCATTCCCCCGCGTCCATGCCCTGACGACTGAGAAAATCTGCTTCCCAGTTTTCTACGCCCGGAATGTGAACTGCGGAGATGGTGGAGGCTGTGGCTTCCACCCACTGCAGAATCCGCCGGACTTCCTGGAAGGCTTGACGACTGCGAGTGCCGCCTTGGTGGTTGATGTATGCGACGGCAGTGGCGTTGTCCGACTGGATACGGATCTGCCTGCCCTCCAGCCACCGATGAAAAGCCAATAGGGCTAGATACACTGCCCTTATCTCCAGAACATTGATCTGAAGGGAAGACTCTATCGGAGTCCAGGTTCCCTGAGCCCTGTGGTGGAGAAAAACCGCTCCCCACCCTGACAGGCTCGCGTCCGTGGTGACCACAGCCCAGGTTGGGGGTAGGAAGGATTTTCCCTGCGATAGAGAATTGGGAAGGAGCCACCACTGAAGTGACGTCTTGGTTGCAAGGGAAAGAGAGACGTTCCTGTCGAGGGAAGCCGACCTCCTGTCCCATTTGCGGAGAATGTTCCATTGGAGTGGCCGTAGATGGAATTGCGCGAACGGCACTGCCTCCATCGCTGCCACCATTTTCCCCAGGAAGTGCATGAGGCGCCTTAAGGGGTGTGACTGACTCCGAAGAAGTGATTGCACCCCTGCCTGCAGAGAAATCTGTTTGTCCCGCGGTAGCTTGACTACCGCTGACTGTGTATGAAACTCCATCCCGAGGTAAGTCAGTGATTGGGTCGGTGTCAACTTGGATTTCGGGAAGTTGATGATCCACCCGAACTGCTGGAGAGTCGTCAGAGCAACGGTAAGGCTGTGTTGACACGCCACCCGAGAAGGGGCCCTGACTAGGAGATCGTCTAAGTAGGGAATCACCGAGTGGCCCTGAGAGTGTAGGACCACCACGACGGATGCCATGACTTTGGTGAAAACCCGTGGGGCTGTCGCCAGGCCGAAAGGCAATGCCACGAACGGAAGGTGTTCGTCCCCGATGGCGAAACGCAAGAAGCGTTGATGTTCGGGTGCGATTGGCACGTGGAGATAAGCATCCTTGATGTCGATCGATGCTAGGAAGTCTCCTTGTGACATCGAGGCGATGACCGAGCGAAGGGATTCCATCCGAAACCGTCTGGTTTTCACATGTCTGTTGAGCAGCTTGAGGTCCAGAACGGGACGGAATGATCCGTCCTTTTTTGGCACCACGAACAAGTTGGAGTAAAAGCCGCGACCACGTTCCTGAAGGGGAACGGGGGTCACAACTCCTTCTGTCTTCAGAGCGTCCACTGCCTGAAAAAGTGCGTCGGCCTGAGCGGGGGGCGGAGAGGTTCTGAAGAAACGAGCCGCAGGACGAGAGCTGAACTCTATCCTGTAACCGAGAGACAGAATGTCTCTCACCCATCGGTCTTGAACATGTAGCCACCAGGCGTCGCCAAAGCGGGAGAGCCTGCCACCGACCGAGGGTGCGGCTAGGGGATGCCGAGAGTCATGAGGCGGCCGCCTTGGAGGCAGTGCCTCCTGCGGCCTTTTGGGGGCGTGACTTGGACCGCCACGCATAGGAGTTCCTCTGGCCTTTCTCCGGCCTGCTGGACGAAGAGGATTGGGGCTCGGCGGAGGGACGAAAGGACCGAAACCTCGATTGTATTTTTCGTTGCTGAGGTCTCTTAGGTTTGGACTGGGGTAAGGAGGAGTCCTTTCCCTTGGATTCCTTAATAATCTCATCCAATCGTTCGCCAAACAAGCGTTCGCCAGAAAACGGCAAACCGGTTAAGAACCTCTTGGAGGCAGAGTCTGCCTTCCATTCGCGCAGCCACATGGCCCTGCGGACTGCCACAGAGTTAGCGGATGCCACAGCTGTACGGCTAGCAGAGTCTAGGACTGCGTTCATGGCGTAGGAAGAAAAAGCTGACGCTTGAGAAGTCAAAGACGCAACTTGCGGAGCAGAATTACGTGTGACAGCATTAATCTCAGCCAGACAAGCTGAGATAGCTTGGAGTGCCCACACGGCTGCAAAGGCCGGGGCAAAAGACGCGCCCGTAGCCTCATAGATGGACTTCACCAGGAGCTCTATCTGCCTGTCAGTGGCATCCTTTAGCGATGAGCCATCTGCAACCGATACCACAGATCTAGCCGCCAATCTAGAGACTGGAGGATCCACCTTGGGACATTAAGCCCAACCCTTAACGACTTCAGAGGGGAAGGGGTAACGCGTGTCAGTGAGGCGCTTAGTAAAGCGCTTGTCCAGAACCGCTCTGGGCTTCTGGACAGCGTCTCTGAAGTTAGAGTGATCGAAAAACGCACTACGTGTACGTTTGGGGAACCGAAACTGGTGTTTCTCCTGCTGAGACGCCGACTCCTCTATAGGAGGAGGCGGGGGAGAGAGATCCAACACCTGGTTGATGGACGAGATAAGATCATTCACTAAGGCGTCCCCTTCAGGTGTATCAAGGTTAAGGGCGACGTCAGGGTCAGAGCCCTGAGCTGCGACGTCCGCCTCGTCCTCCAGAGAGTCCTCAAGCTGGGAACCCTAGCAGCGTGAAGAAGTCGGGGAAGATTCCCAGCGAGCCCGCTTAGCCGGTCTAGGACTGTGGTCCGGGCCGGAGTCCTCCACGTGGGACCTAGGGCCCAACATGGGAGCGCGCTGCGGCGCGGACCGAGAGGGGCCTGGAGGCGACGATCCAACAGGGGCCGGGGCCTGTGTAAGGACCGGTCTGGACTGCAAAGCTTCTAGCAGCTTGTCAGACCATTTTTCCATAGACTGAGCCATGGATTGTGAAAGTGACTCAGAGAGTTTCTCAGCAAAAGAGGCGAACTCTGTCCCTGCCGCCTGGACAGGGGGAGCAAGGGGGTCTACATGAGCCGAGGGGCCCAATGGTGACCGAGGCTCCGGCTAAGCAAGCGAAACAGGGGCCGAGCATTGCTCACAGTGAGGGTAGGTGGAACCCGCAGGTAACATAGCCCCACAAGAGGTACAGGCCGCAAAAAAACCCTGTGCCTTAGCAGCATTGCTCCTTGTGGACGACATGCTGTTGTCTCCTAGGAGAATGATCACTGAGGGTATATGGGCAAAAAAGGGTATACAGCCCGACCGAACAGAAATATATATATAAATATATATCTATTCCGGCACCCTAGGGGGGACCAGCACCGGGTGACCGGTGTGGCTTACCGACCGCTAACAAGCGGCGTGTGTGTGTGTCCTCCAGATTCCCTGCCTTAGGTCCCCCTAAGAGCTGTTCCTGAGAATCCTCCACCGGCAGAATGCCCAAAAAATGTCTGCCGGAGCTCTCAGGGGAGGAGTGGAGCCGTGGGCGGCGCCAGGAAAGTGCGGGAATCTGGGGTCCCCACAGTGATCAGTGAGGGGGGAGGAAACATGCAGGATGCTCCAGCCCTCACATCCAACGTCAGGTCGGCAATCCCGCCCTTACCCCTGACAGGCAGGCCCGGGGGCGGGATTTTTGCGACTAGGCCGCGATGAAGCCGGGGACTAAATTTGAGACCGCGCCCGACAAGCAGGCACGGTCGGCGCGGAAGTCCGCCGGCCTTCTCAATTCAGCAGCTGCCGCAGCGTCCGGGAAGAAGGTGCGCTCCCTGCACAGTCCCCAATGGGGACACAGAGTACCTTAGAGTTGCAGGGCCCGGTCCCTGAGGTTGAATAGACTCCGGTCCGGCAGATTCCCACAGGGGCTGCGGAGGGAGCACGGTCCCAGTAAATGGATGACCGCTCAGGATCCCACTTCTCCCAGAGCCGCTAAGGGATGGTGAAGGAGACTGCATGAGGCTCCGGCCTTTGTACCCGCAATGGGTACCTCAACCTTAACAACACCGCCGACGTAGTGGGGTGAGAAGGGAACATGCCGGGGGCCCCGTGGGGGCCCTCTTTTCTTCCAACCGACATAACTAATATGAGAATGCATGAGTGGATGTGTGCCTCCTTCCACACAAAGCATAAAACTGAGGAGCCCGTGATCCACGGGAGGGTGTATAGGCAGAGGGGAGGGGTTACACTTTTTAAAGTGTAATACTTTGTGTGGCCTCCGGAGGCAGAAGCTATACACCCAATTGTCTGGGTCTCTCAATGGAGCGACAAAGAAATACAGTGTTTAGGGTCAGTGTGCATAATCAGAAATCCCTGCACCTCTGGTCATGTGCATTACACCAGTTTGAAGCCAGGACGCGTACACCCAGCTTCATAGTGCGCATGATCAGAAATCCGGGATCATGCACACTGAGCCGAAATCCAGCATCGGCACGGTGGCAGCAGAGGTGATCGCAACCATGCCTCTGACGCTGTGCATTCATTAGCATGTGGGCGTGCTAACATGCTAAGGGGGGCCGACTAGCCAAGGAACTGTGACTAGTTGCTGGTCTCTAACATATCATGAAGGATCTTTAGAAATACCTCTTCTAAATATCTCTATCTATGCTACTAGCTACAGGGACCGTTAAGGCAGGGATTAGAAATAGGCACCCAGAACTGCACGTGGTTCTGGGTGAATATTGCACCTAAAAGGTTCCCTTTAGCTTTGCCAAATTTTTTTCCCCACACCTGACAAACTGTTGCACAATATTATACAGTGTGTCCACCCATATCCTGTCCACCGCCATTAACTTGAAAACGGCAGCAGCTATAGGCATAGAAGTGGTGTCTAGGTATAGTAAAGTAGCCATGCGCTACGCAATGAAACCACCTATAGCGCCACCTGGTGGAAAACAACGGAGTTAGCATTTTTATCTCGAAAACGGAATGAGAGAGAAAAAAAAGTTAATTAAAAATCTGTACGGCATCATCAATTCAATACGAATCGACACCTTGCATACAGAAATGCTATGATATGAAACCCATGACCCCCCCCAAAACATTGAATGTTGGTCATGCATATGGCACTCGTTTAACTTTGATTCTCAAAGTGGCCCCCGTCAGCTGCAATGCACATCTGGACTCTGGACAGCATACTGTATCTTGCTGCACGTTGTGCAATATGGTAGGTGACACGTTTGCACAAGCATCTGTGATAAGTCATTGTAGGTCCTGCAGTGTTGGTGGAGGGGGTCGCATACACCTGCTGTTTGATGTGACCTCCCAGAAAGAAGTCCAATGGGGTCAGGTCAGGTGAGCGTGGAGACCACTCCACACAGCCACCATACCCAATGACTTGTAGGAAGGTCTCCATGAGGTATCGCTTCACGTCCGCAGCCTTGTGAGTTTTAGGCTACATGCGCACGCTGCATTTCTTGGTGCAGTTTTGTTGTCAGAACTTTGACATTTGACTTCCCAGCAAAGTCTATGAGAAGTCAGATTTGCTATGTGCACATTGCAGTTTAATTTGTCAACGTTTTGTCAAAAGTTTGTGACAAAAAAAAATGCAGCATGTTCATTCTTCCTGCGTTTTTGTCAACATTTGTCACAAAAACGCAGCAAAAACGCACCTACAATTACAAACATTTTTTGTGACATTTCCAGGCTCTGACAGCATGCAGTTTTGGCTGCAGTTTGTGAACACAAAGAAGGGAATTTTGTTTACTTACCGTAAATTCCTTTTCTTCTAGCTCCTATTGGGAGACCCAGACAATTTGGTGTATAGCTTCTGCCTCCGGAGGCCACACAAAGTATTACACTTTAAAAAGTGTAACCCCTCCCCTCTGCTATACACCCTCCCGTGCATCACGGGCTCATCAGTTTTGGTGCCAAAGCAGGAAGGAGGAAACTTATAAATTGGTCTAAGGTAAATTCAATCCGAAGGATGTTCGGAGAACTGAAACCATGAACCAAAGAACAATTCAACATGAACAACATGTGTACACAAAGAACAACAGCCCGAAGGGAACAGGGGCGGGTGCTGGGTCTCCCAATAGGAGCTAGAAGAAAAGGAATTTACGGTAAGTAAACAAAATTCCCTTCTTCTTTGTCGCTCCATTGGGAGACCCAGACAATTGGGATGTCCAAAAGCAATCCCTGGGTGGGTAAAAGAATACCTCGATAAAAAGAGCCGAAAACGGCCCCCTCTTATAGGTGGGCAACTGCCGCCTGAAGGAGTCGCCTACCTAGGCTGGCATCTGTCGAAGCAGAGGCATGTACCTGATAGTTTTTCGTGAAAGTGTGCAGACTCGACCAGGTAGCCGCCTGACACACCTGCTGAGCCGTAGCCTGGTGTCGCAATGCCCAGGAAGCATCTACGGCTCTGGTAGAATGGGCTTACAGCCCTGCAGGCATTGGAAGCCCGCAAGAACGGTAGGCTTCAAGAATCGGTTCCTTGATCTACCGAGCCAAGGTTGACTTGAAAACCTGAAAATCCTTACTCTGGCCCGCGACAATGACAAAGAGCGCATCCGACCGGCGCCGGGGCGCCGTGCGAGAAATGTAGAGCCGGAGTGCTCTCACCAGATCTAATAAATGCAAATCCTTTTCACATTGGTGAACTGGATGAGGGCCCAAGGGTAAGAAGATATCCTGCTTGAGATGAAACAGGGATACCTTAGGGAGAAAGTCCGGGACCGGACGCAGAACCCCTTATCCTGGTGAAACACCAGGACGGGGGCTCTGCATGATAGTGCTGCTAGCTCAGACACTCTCCTGAGTGATGTGACTGCCACTAGGAAAGCCACCTTCTGTGAAGGGCGAGGTAGAGAGACCTCCCGCATCGGCTCGAAAGATGGCTTCTGACGAGTCGTCAGCACCCTGTTAAGATCCCAGGGTGCGAACGGACGCTCGTAATATGGGACTATGTGGTCAACCCCCCTGCAGGAACGTGCGGACCTGCGGAAGCCTGGCTAGACGCTTTTGAAAGAACACGGAAAGCGCCGATACTTGTCCCTTGAGAGAGCCGAGACAAGCCCTTGTCCATTCCGGATTGAAGTGAAAGAAAGAAGGAAAAGTGGACAAGGCAAACGGCCAGGGAGTAAAAACCCTGATCAGAGCACCAGGATAAGAAGATCCTCCAAGTCCTGGGCTAAATCTCGGCGGACGTTGGTTTCCTTGGCTGTCTCATGGTGGCGATGACATCTTGAGATAACCCTGATGACGCTAGGGGCCAGGGCTCAATGGCCACACCATCAGGATGAGGGCCACCGTATTCAGATGGAAAAAAGGCCCTTGAGACAGCAAGTCTGGTCGGTCTGGAAGTGCCCACGGTTGACCCACCGTGAGGTGCCACAGCTCCGGGTACCACGATCTCCTCGGCTAGTCTGGAGCAACGAGGATGGTGCGGCGGCAGTCTGACCTGATCTTGCGTAACCCTCTGGGCAGTAGAGCCAGAGGAGGAAATACATAAGTCGAAACTGCGACCAGTCCTGAACTAACATGTCTGCCGCCAGAGCTCTGTGATCATTGGACCGAGCCATGAATGCCGGGACTTTGTTGTTGTGCCGCCGGCACCACTGTTGCCATGACTTTGGTGAAGACTCGACCTGATGGCGAAACGCAGGAAGCGTTGATGCTCTGGTGCAATCGGCACATGGAGATAAGCATCCCTGATGTCGATTGATGCTAGGAAGTCTCCTTGGGCCATCGAGGCGATGACAAAGCGGAGAGATTCCATCCGGAACCGTCAGGTTCTCTGTCTGTTGAGCAGTGTGAAGTCCAGAACGGGGCGGAGTGATCCGTCCTATCTTGGTACCACGAACAAGCTGGAGTAAAAACCGCGACTACGTTCTTGAAGGGGAACGGGGATCGCAACTCCTCCTGCCGTCAGAGTGTTCACCGCCTGAAAACGTGCATCGGCTCGCTCGGGGGGCGGAGATGCTCTGAAGAAACGAGCCGGAGGACGAGAACTGAGCTCTATCCTGTAACCGTAAGACAGAACGTCTCATCCATTGGTCTTGGACATGTGGGGAACGCTCCCCTGACCTGGACCGCCATGCAGAAGAGGTTCTGTGGCTCTTCCGTGGCCCGTTGGACGATGAGGATTGGGACCTAGCTGAGGGTGATTAGGTCTCTTTTGGTTTGGGCTGGGTGAGCACGAGTCCTTTCCCTTGGACTGCTCAATCGTTTCATCCAATTGTTCACCAAACAATCGGTCGCCAGAAAAAAGCAAACCGGACAAGAGCTTCTTGAAGCAGAATCTGCGTTCCATTCGCGTAGCCACATGGCCCTGCGGACTGCCACCGGAGTGGCGGATGCTACCGCTGTACGGCTAGCCGAGTCCAGGACAGCATGCACGGCGGAGGAGAAAATGCCGACGCCTGAGACGTCAAAGACGCTAATTGCGGAGCAGAGTATGACCGCATTAATCTCAGACCGAGCAGCTGAGATAGCCTGGAGTGCCCACACTGCTGCAAAGGCTGGGGCAACGGACGCGCCTATGGCTTCATAGATGGATTTCATTAGGAGCTCTGCCTGTCCGTGGCATTCTTGAGCGTTGAAACGTCAGCCACTGCTACTACTGATCTAGCCGCCAGTCAAGAGACTGGAGGGGCACCTTGGGACACTGAGCCCAACCCCTTAACAACGTCAGAGGGGAAGGGACAACGTGTGTTATAAGGCGTTTAGTAAAAACGCTTGTCCGGGAAAGCCCTGTGCTTCTGGACAGCATCTCTGAAGCTTTTGAGAGCCACGACCGGACAGTCCTGGGTTGCGACCTCCGCCTCATCCTCTATAGAGTCCTAAAGCTGAGACCCTTGATGAAGTCGGGGAAGATTCTAAGCAAGGCCGCTTAGCCGGTCTGGGACTGCGGTTCGTGCCGGAGTCCACCACGTAATAACTAGAGGCCACCCCAGGAGCACGCTTCGGCGCAGACCGTGAGAGGCCTGGGGGCGATCCCGCAGTGCCCGGGGCCTGTGTAAGGGCCCGGTCTGGACTGCAAGGTCCTAGTATCTTAGCAGACCATTTGTCCATATCCTGAGCCATGGATAGTGAAAATGACTCAGAGTTTCTCAGCAAAGCTGCAACTCTGTCCCTGCCGCCTGGACAGGGGACGCCGGCGGAGCTCAACCAGTGCCCCCGGCTCCGGCTGAGCGAGTGCCATGGCCCGAGCAATGCTCACCGTGATCACTGAGGGATACATATGTACAGCCGAACTGTGAAAATGCATACAAACATTATATATCTATATATACAGTTCAGCACTCTAGGGGGCCCAGCACCGAGGAGAAGCCCCCTGGCGTACCGACCGCTCAAGCAGTTGCTGCTTAAAAACATGGCTGTCGGCGTTTACAGTGGAGGGGGGAGCCGTGGGCGTAACCCCAAAAGTGCGGGAATCTGGTGCCCCGAGTGAAACGTGAGGGGGGCGGAGGACAGCCGAGTGTGCTCCAGCCCTCACTGTCGGCCTCAGACTGACCGTCCCGCCCTTCCCCCTGACTGGCAGGGCCGGGGGCGGGAGTTTAAGGCGCTAGGCCGCAAAAGCCGGGGGCTAGAGTTAAAAACCGCGGCCGGCAAGCAAGCGCAGTCGGCGCGGTAGTCTGTACTAACCCCGCAGGCGCTGCCAAGTCTGAGGCCAAAGGTGCTCCATGCACCGTCCCCAAGGGGACACTGAGTACCTTGCGGGGATCAGTGTCGTAGAGTGATTAGTGAGGGGGGCGGAGGACAGCCAAGTGTGCTCCGGCCCTCACTGTCGGCGTCAGCCCGACTGTCCCGCCCTTTCCCCTGACTGGCAGGTCCGGGGGCGGGAGTTTAAGGCACTAGGCCGCAAAAGCCGGGGGCTAAAGTTAAACACCGCGGCCGGCAGGCAGGCGCGGTCGGCGCGGTAGTCCCGTACCAACCCCGTAGTCACTGCCAAATCTGAGGCCAAGGTGCTCCATGCACCGTCCCCAAGGGGACACTGAGTACCTGTGCGGGGATCTGTGCCGTAGAGTGCTTAGTGAGGGGGGCGGAGGACAGCCAAGTGTGCTCCAGCTCTCACTGTCGGCGTTAGACCGACCGTCCCGCCCTTCCCCCTGACTGGCAGGCCCGGGGGCGGGAGTATGCGGTACTAGGCCGCAAAAGCCGGGGACTAAAGTTATAAGCGCGGCCGGCAAACAAGCGCGGTCAGCGCGGTAGTCCCGGCGCACCAACACACCCAGCAGCTGCTGCAGTGTCCATAACACAGGCGCTCTATGCGCCGTCCCCAAGGGGGACACAGTACCTCAGAGGAGCAGGGCCTTGTCCCTGACGATACCCGGTCTCCTGTCCAGCAGATTCCCCCAGGGGCTGCGGAGGGAGCACTGTCCCAGTGCCTGGTGACCGGTTTGGATCCCACTTCACCCAGAGCCCCTAAGGGATGGGGAAGGAAAACAGCATGTGGCTCCTGCCTATGTACCCGCAATGGGTACCTCAACCTTAACAGCACCGCCGACCAGAGTGGGGTGAGAAGGGAGCATGCTGGGGGCCCTGTTATGGGCCCTCTTTTCTTCCATCCGATATAGTCAGCAGCTGCTGCTGACTAAATTGTGGAGCTTGCGTGCATGTGTGCCTCCTTCGCACAAAGCATAAAAACTGATGAGCCCGTGATGCACGGGAGGGTGTATAGCAGAGGGGAGGGGTTACACTTTTTAAAGTGTAATACTTTGTGTGGCCTCCGGAGGCAGAAGCTATACACCCAATTGTCTGGGTCTCCCAATGGAGCGACAAAGAAAAGATGCAGCGTGCGCATGTAGCCTTACACGTTCAAATCATAGCAATTCTGTATGCAAGGTGTCAATTCGTACTGAATTGATGATGCCCTACAACTTTGTAATTCACTTTTTTTCCCTCTATCTTGTTCCATTTTTGAGATAAAAATGCTAACTCCATTGTTTTCCACCAGGTGGCGCTATAGGTGGTTTCATTGCGTAGCACATGGCTACTTTACTATACCTAGACACCACTTCTATGCCTATAGCTGCTGCCATTCTCAAGTTAATGGTGGTGGACAGGATATGGGTGGTCACACTGTATATACAGTATATATCTACACATATATACATAGGTAAGGATGGTTGACCTTAGGAAGATCAACATCCAGCACCGCGGAGCACCATCACGTGTTTTCCCAACGCAGTGATTCTAGAGCAATGCCCCCTGGGAAATATTCCAAACAAAAATGCCGCGGAGACACCATCACATGTTTCTCAACGCTGGCAGGTAACTAGCCAGGTCTTTCACCGGGAAGGAAAAAACAAGGGAAGGGTAGTCTCCAGTCAAGGAAACCACCTATGCCAAAACATGGTATCCATCCAGACAGCTGTTTCGGGGTATTTGCCCCTCATCAGTGTGGAGTAGGAAACTGGCTAATGGGAGCAATGCCTAGTAGAAGACTATATAGGTAAGGATGGTTGACCTTAGGGAGATCAACATACAGCACACATATATACATATATTATATACGCACATATATACACACATATACACACACACACACACACACACACACACACACACACACACACACACACACACACACACACACACACACACACACACACACACACACACAAAAGCAACGACGCAAAGCCATCATTTCAATATATAGAGATATATATATTTTTTATTTATGCAAAACGCACATTTTTTCCAGCACGTAGCACAAACCCTAGATATTTAAATAGAAACCCGACATGTCACCACACTCACCAGTATGATATATCCCTGGCCTGTTTGCATGTGTCTGGAAAGAGTAATCATTTTTTTGGCTTTGCAATAAATCTGTACTTCAGTGGCTGAGGAGCGAGGCGGCGGACTTCATTTACAACCGATGGTCCCTTTTTTTGTTTTGCGACCACCTCTCACTCAAAAGACTCCTTCATGGCTTATTTGGAAAAAAAAAATTAAAATTTGTGGGTGTATATTTTTTTTTTCCTTTAAAATCCAGAAAAAACAAAAACAAAAAAAAGTCCAGAAATAAACTAAAAACAATAAATAGAAAGACAACTATGGCTGATCGGTGGTAGGTCTCTGCAGCATTGTAGATGGTCTATGCACATCGGGGAGACAACCTTTGTTTTTTTTTTCACCTCCATCAGTCCTCATTTCAAGATTGCTCATAAACGAGGCATCGGCTAAGTTGTGCCTCGTGACGCCGACACACGGCTTCAAGATTGACCCCCGCCGTGCCAGGAAACGCAAGGAGTTTATGTACATGCTGCATCTTTCCCGCTGTTATGTGATATAGTCAGACAAACATATATATAAATATATATTTATATACTGTACACAGATTCCCGCTCTGCTGCAGAGCGAATAATGCAGGGGTTGCAAGGCTGCAGGCCCACGTTTATTGCATGTACAGTTGGGTGGCGCTGCCCGGGCTACTGAAGCTTTCATATTGTAAATAACATACAACGACAAAAGGACACATTACTACAGGGGGTACCTTCCTGTATAATAATAATAATATAGATATATGTAGCAAAGTCGACCTCAGACGATGGCTGAGATTGTAGGAAATATCATGAAGTGTGTCACTAAGGTCTTATAGCGTCCATTATAACCAAACCACCCTCCCACCCACAAAAAGGAATGAGTCATGACTAATGGATCGGCAATATTATACAAGTATGCACAAATTAACGTCTTTACATTACAAAAAAGGGGGAAAAATTAAAAAAAAAATAAAAATAAAAAAAAATTAAAAAGTGTGTAGTCTCATACACACACCTGCGTTGTGCTCTTCGCTTCAGGAAGGGGGTCACCGTATAATAAAATGGGCTACCAGCACTTGTTTTACTTCCCAGGCTGGTGCTTTAATGAGAAAATAGGATGAAAGCAAACAAAATAAAATTAAGAAAAAAAAAGGGGGGGGGGGCATAATATACATAGGTGAGCAGACAAAGCTGACACACACGACGCCTGGTAGCGGAGGTATTAACAAGAGGAACTTTGCTGGTTTCTTTGAAATGGAGTTCTGCAGGCGTCATTTAACGTAGTCAACAATTTCCCAAACTTTGATCTGCAGGGAGTCTCTCTAAAGCTTGGGGGGGGAGCAGCGCCGCCGGCTTATATTAGTGCAGTGATCTGAAGAGTCTGTATTCCTCTGCGGAGGTGAATTGTTCGTATCCAGATCAAGTCTTGTGCTCAGCGCTGCTCCCGGCATCATCCGTGGTATTAAAACTTGGGCGTGAAGAACAGAACAAAAAAAAGTTAAAAACCATTTAAAATCTTGATTTAGTTGTTTTCGAACAAGGATAGGAGGTCGTCATTTCCGCTACTTGGAAGGTCCGGGGGCCCGAGGTACGAGAGCAACTCATCTGGATTCGTCAGTTCGGGGAGAAGCTGGAAAGTAGAGATGATGGGGGGTTATTAAAACAAGGAACAGGTACAGCAATGTCAGATTAAGGCTATGTGCCCACATTGCTTTAATGTGCGTTTTTCCTGCCAAAACATGCCAAAGAAGCACATTTTTTATTGCATTTGCGCGTATTTTTCACTTGCATTTTTTCCTGCTCTTTTAGTCAATGCGATCGCGGCAGTTCAGGAGCTGTACCACCACGATCGCCGCCGGGTCTCTGGTTGATGTTACAGCCAGGACCCGGCTCTCACTGCCCGGAGCGGTCCCCGTGCCGCTCCCAGCAGTTTAACCCTTAAATGCTGTGATCAGTGCAATTACAGGATTTAGGAGGAAGGGAGAGGAATCGCTTACCTCTCCCAGGCGATCGGGTCCCTGTAATGTGATCCATGATTACACCATGATGACCCCGGGTTACTGAGCTACGGAGAGCCTCACACACCATGCTGTATGCATGATGTGTGAGACGAAGTGCTGCAATATAATCCCCTTTAGTGTAAAGCATTGCAGGGGATTATAAAAACGCAGAGAATTAACACAAACAATTGACGTTCTGCTTTTTTTTTTTCAGCAACAAAATCTGCAAGAAAAAAGCAGCAGCGTGTGCACAGCAAGTCACAATTCTCAGACTTTGCTGGGATGCTTTTCCCTTGCTTATATTGATTAAAAGGAGAAAAAAAAAGGCCACGTGGGCACAAGGCACAAGAATACAGAAAAGGTCTTACATCAAGAGAGGGTTCTGGTACATCGCCCGCCGAGGGGATGCCCACTGAGGGGTTAAATGCCAGATCGCTCCCGGCCTGAGCCAATTGTTGCCGCTGCTGATTCCGATGGTGAAGCTGCTGCTGTGGTGACTGATTGCTGAGACTGGAGGCATGAAGAGACTGGGAAGGATTGTGAGACGCTTCTAGCCGCCCTGTGGGAGGAACCTTTAAAAAGATACAAAGAGTTATGAGAAAACAGTGATACAATATTTTATACCCAAACCTAAAACGCAGATTATTTCATTGAGGAAAGTCAGAAGAAAATCGCATCTCTGCAACCTACTTCCATATACCTGGTTTCAGTGTATGTATGAAAAATCAGAAAAAAACGTGAAAAATGTTATATTCTTTAATTGGGATATAGTCAGCAGGACCGATTCTTTTTAATCTCTTTATCCTTGTGGATGGGATTGATAGTAAAGTGTCAGTCTTTGTTGACGACACCAAACTATGTAGGATATTAAATATTACAAAACGATCTGGATAAGATGTCAGAATGGGCAGATACTTGGCAAATGAGATTCAATGTTGATAAATGTAAAGTAATGCACCTAGGACGGAGTAATCCTATAGCTGCGTATACATTAGAAGTAAGCTCAGGACTACAGAACAGGAGAAGGACTTGGGTATTCTCATTACAAATAAGCTGAGCAGCAGCACTCAATGTCAAGCAGCAGCTGCAAAAGCAAACAAGATTTTAGGGTGTATAAAAAGAGATTAGATCCCGTGATCCCAACGTATTGTGACCCCTCTAAGTCACTTGTAAGGCCACATCTGGAATATGGGATCCAGTTTTGGGCTCCACATTGTAAAAAGGATATTCTGAAGATAGAGTCAGTTCAAAGGTGGGCAACTAGATTATTACAAGGAATGGAGGCCTCCCGTATGATGAGAGGTTGGATTTGTTTAGCTTAAGAAAAAAAAAAAAAAAAAAAAAAGGGGACATCTCAGAGGAGTCTTGCTGCCTGCTATGCACACTATGTCAGGGCCCATCTGTATACATGACTACATGCCTGTATAATCGTCTAAGGGACAGTGCCACTTATTTCTGGTCAACCGCTTCAATAATGGTCATGTTTGCAGATTTGGCAACCTGGAAAAAAAAAAACAAAACAAAACCCTGTAATGTTTCCCTCACCTGCCCGGATAATGGTGGACCTCCGCTCTTTTCCATCATGGAGCTTGGAATGTCAGACTGATAGGAGATGGGTGGCGGACCACTCGGGGTGAAGTCGTTCATCGTTGGTGTGCTGGGGTTTGAGGATGGGAAGCCGCTTTCGGGAAAGCCACCTTGGTTCTGGAAAGTCGGGCCTAGAAGGGATAAAGAACCACATGAAGAAGCTGCATTATCACCAGCAATGTATTCCACAAGCGGTTTTACATGAAAGGTGCGGTGAGCACTTGGTGTCTAAACCTGCCGCTCTCCACACCTTTTTCTCACGCCACTCGGCATTAGGATTTTTGGCTGGCATTTCCAGGTTCACTGACCCCTTTATAATGTGCCCCATGTGACCTGATACTTCAGTTGCATGGAAATAATGGTTTTATTACTAAGATGGTGTAGATTACTGGAAGAAACACTTGCTGTCCGGTGCCATAAGACCTTGTGTACCTTTCCAGAAGATTTAGTCTCGGAGCAAAGACAGACAGCTCCTGCTTCATGTTAACAGAGCATCTCTTCCTCTTCTGGGCTTCTCCATAGACTGGGCATGACTACTGACATGATGATTGACAGCCGGCTCTCCGAAGTTACGCAGCCGGATATCAATCAGCATGACATCGGCAGTCACGCCGAACCAACAAAGCGGAACAGAGGCAGCTGCTCTCTCTTCTCATTGAGGTCCTGCGCAGGCGCACTTTGATCTGCCCTAAGTAGGGCAGGTGAAAGTACTGTAGTGCCCCTGCACGGGACCTCAGTGTTAGCTAGTGTAGATGACATAGAATGCGTCATCCACACTAGCTTCAGAAGGAGGACAAATATGGCCGAAAGAGGAGGCGCGTGACCCGGAGATCAGAGATACTCACCAGTCTGCGCTGCACCGACCATTAGGTGAGTATTATGTATAATCTTTGTTTATTAAGAAAAATACAATACAAATGACAAGAACCAAAGCATAGGATCAAATATTGCATACAAATTTGACTTACAAATCAATTCTTTAGAAATACAAAAAAGAGTCATGTAGACATATATCCTTCTGGAAAGTAG
This sequence comes from Anomaloglossus baeobatrachus, assembly GCF_048569485.1. Lineage (NCBI taxonomy): Eukaryota > Metazoa > Chordata > Amphibia > Anura > Aromobatidae > Anomaloglossus > Anomaloglossus baeobatrachus. Next base: position 619,493,432 of record NC_134356.1, on the reverse strand, counting down.
CAAAAGGCAATAACAGAGGGAAGGGAAGAAAGGAAGGGGACATGCATATCTCAAGATCTTTCAATTACGAATGTTATCTGCCCCTCTCCCCCCCTCCACATTTGTTTGACTCTGCTCCCTCTGTTTACTTTGGATAGGGTATTATTTCAAAACCAAAATATAATGAGAGGGAGTCTACGTACCCACTTGACTCGTATACCAGAACATTAGGCACTAAGAATGCAACTTAAGGTCAGGAAACAAGGTGAAAAAAAAGAGAAAAAGAGAAAAAAAAAAAAAAAAGGGGGGGGGGGGGGAAATGAGCTAGCAGTGAAGATAGTAACGACATAGAGAGAGAAAGAAGGTGAAGGGTGGGTAAGTCCGAGGGGAAGGGATGTCCATGTTCTCCCAGGTGCGGCTGTTGGAGAAACCAGGCCCGGCCAGTATTCCCCTTCTATTCAAGGACCAAACAGTTCTCTATACGCATTTGTCTCTTTGAAAAGGATCCAAGGTTGCCAAATCTTTAAGAATTTCTCGCTGTCCTCTGTCACCTCCGCGGAAAGCTCCTCCATATAACATATGGAGGAGAGTTCCTGCTGCCATTCTTGCATAGAAGGAGACGTTGTCTTCCGCCAGTGTCTAGGTACCACCGAACGGGCTGCCGAAAGGCAGAATCTAAGTAAGTCTCCTTTTTGTGTCTTAATTGAGCCGGGCAACATGGACAGCAGAGAGATCTGTGGGGAGGGCAACACCCTCTCCAGAGATATTGGTATATGTCCGAAACACCTCTAGCCAGAAGGGTTTAATTAGCGGGCATTCCCACCATATATGCAGCATTGTCCCCGGGGAACCTCCACACCGCCAACACAGCTCAGATACAGAGGGGAAAATCCTATGCAGCTTCACTGGGTATAGGTACCATCTTGATAAAATTTTGTAATTCTTTTCTTTCGCATAGCCTGCCGTGGCCAGCTTATGGGTAAACATATATGCTTTCCGTTTTTCTTCTTCAGAAAAGGTGGTGCCCAATTCTATCTCCCATTGTGACATGAAGTGTGGATCCGTATCTGCCTCAGGAGCTGCCTGACTCAACAATTTATAAATTAATGATATTAAGTGAGAAGGTGGGGACTTCTGCATGAACAACCCTTCAAATGGGGTCAAGGAAGGGTTGGGTAGATGTTTCCATTTTCTCAATCTATTGCTTACAAATGAGTGCAACTGTCTGTACTCTATCCATGATAATGAACAAGGGGGATCCAGACCCTGCAGATCCCCAAAGGACATGATGTCATGTCCTTTTAATACATGATGAATCCTAACATCATCATCTTTTCCCCAGCGCAAGAAAGTGGAACGGTCAGATCCCGGAGCAAATTCCGGATTGGAAAGGATCGGGGTGAGCAGGAGTGGAGGACAAGATAACGAACTTTGTCGGGTCCGATCCCATTCTTTTAGTGTGGCCTTTACCAAGAAGTCAGCCGTAGGCAACTTTACTCCCTCTCGTGACTCCAACCAAGGTAGATACCGCAAGGGTACATGCGCTCCCCCTTGCTCTAATGCTACCCACTTCTTATGTTCAGCAAAAAAGTGCCAGTCAAACATGCGCATTAATAGAGTAGCCTGATGGTATCTACGGAGGTCTGGCAGTCCAGCCCCTCCCCTGTCCGTCGGTCTGGTTAAAGTATGATATTTTATTCTCGCCCTCGAGTGTCCCCATACAAACTTGATCAACGCCGATTTGAGTGTGCGGAAAAAGCTAGCGGGTGGAGATATGGGGACCGCTTGAAAAACATATAGAAACCGTGGGAGTACGTCCATCTTGAAAGAGTTGATACGTCCAAACCACGAAATAGGTTTTTTGTGATATGATAGGAGATCTTTGAGTGTGCGTGTCAATAGGGTTTGATAATTTAACGCGTAGAGGAGAGAGAGGTCAGCCGGGATCTGTATGCCCAAATATTTAATTGCTTTAGTTTGCCACCTGAATGGGAAATTCTGTTTAGCCAATGCCACTTCGTGGGATCTTAGGGTGACACTCAGTGCTTCCGTTTTTGAGTAATTCACTTTGAAATTGCTTACCTCTCCGAATCTCTCAAACTCCTTCATCAAAGAGGGTAGTGTAATGTGGGGTTGAGAAACATAAAATCAATAGGTCATCAGCATACAGGGAAGTCTTATAAGTCTCCTCATCCACCCGTAGACCATGTACACTGGGATTCCTCCTTATAGCGTTAGCGAGGTGCTCCATCACTACCACATACAGCAATGGCGAGAGAGGGCACCCCTGTCTCGTGCCATTCCTTATCGCAATGGGTCGAGACAATGCTCCATTGACCTTGATCCGTGCCGAGGGACACGTATACAACGCCAATATTTTTTGTAAAAAGAGCGGGCCCAAGCCAATCTTTTGTAACGCGGTTCGGAGGAAATCCCAATGCACCCGGTCGAATGCCTTCTCCGCATCCACAGATAAAAGGCCAACCGGTGAAGAAGAAGAGATCGCATTAGCCATGAGTAATAAAGTCTTATTCACATTGTCGCGGGCCTCCCTACCTTGAACAAATCCGACCTGATCTGAGTTAACAATTGAGGGGAGGAGAGGGGCCAGTCTATTGGCCAGTGTTTTAGAAAACAATTTCACATCCACATTTAATAAAGATATCGGCCTATAATTGGTAACCAGAGATGGGTCCTTGCCGGGCTTCGGCAAGACTGTAATGAACGCCTCCAGGGACTGTGCCGCAAATGGAGTCGTGTCTGAGACCGAATTGAAAACCCTTGTAAGGAATGGGGCTATCAATTCTCTAAATGTCTTGTAAAATGCCGGGGAGAACCCATCCGGGCCCGGGCTCTTTCCTGCAGGAGAGCTTTTAATCACCAGCCCCACCTCCTCCTCTGTAAACTGTTCTTCTAATTGTGAGACCTCCTCCTCCCTCAACGGTGTGGATGCCGTGTCTGTGATGTACTCATTGATCCTCTCCATCAGTTTACTCTGCTCCATATCCGCCAGGCGTCCCTTAATGTTATATAGATCAGAGTAAAATGTCCTCATTTCCTCCATGATCTCCACCGGGTTACTCGTGTCAGTGCCGCCACGCCGCTGTATTCTCGGTATGAATGATGTGTTGTTGCGGGGGTGAAGAAGGCGTGACAGGGGCCTACCACATTTGTCCGAGTGTTGATATAGGAAACGTTGGTAATGAGAGCGGTATTTAAGGTATTTTTCGTTAAGAAGCGTCTTCAAGTCCTCTCTATTTTTAACGAGGTCTGCTAAGACCCCAGCTGATCTGTTTCTTTTATGTGTGGTTTCCAACCTATGTATCGCATCAAGTAGTGTGCTAATTTGCAAAGTCTTCAACTTCTTAATACGTGCCCCATGTTTTATTAAAACTCCCCGAATTACGCACTTGAATGCTTCCCACTGAAAAGGTAGGGAGGTGGAGTCCCCGGCGTGTGTTGCCAAAAAGACCTCTATTGCTTCCTTGACATCATTTGCGCACAGTGTATCCTTCAATAGATTGTCGTTAAGTTTCCATGTCCACTCACGCGTCTGACCCCCCGGGGGCGAAACTGTTAGGAAAATAGGTGCATGATCGGACCAAACCACGCTTCCGATCTCAGCAACTGGGTGCCATGTGAGGACGTGCTGACGTACTAAAAAAAAAATCAATACGGCTATATGAGCCTTGTGGGTTTGAGTAAAAGGTATAATCCCTTCCCGAGGGGTTTAATACCCGCCACACGTCCGTCAATTGAACCTGATGCACCTCCCGTTTAAAGGACCGTAAGTGGGATAAGGGGATCGCGCTTCGGCCAGTTGAAGTATCCACCTGTGGGTCTAGGGGCATATTAAAGTCTCCCCCCAAGATGACCACTCCCTCTGAGAATTCTGTAAGGGTTCTGAGAAATCCCCGTCCCGCTTTTGACTGATCTACATTGGGCGAATACCAACCCGCAACCGTGAACACATTACCTGAGATTCTCAATTTAACCATAACGTATCTGCCTTCTGGGTCCAACTTCATGTCTATCAAGGAGTGACTCAATGATTTATGCAAGGCAACAGACACCCCCCTGGATCTAGAGTCTGCGTTAGTACCATGGTACCAGGTCGGGTAGTAACGATTTTTCATGTTGGGGACACAACCAGTTTTATAATGAGTTTCTTGGAGAAGAAGAATGTGCACCCTCTGCTTGTGCATATCATAAAGAATTTGGGTCCTTTTTTGGGGAGTATTAAGTCCCTTCACATTCAAAGAGCCGAATTTTAGTTCCGCCATGGTTCCGCACCTAGGGTCCAATCAATCACCTGTGTTTGGAGAAAGGATAATAGGGAAGTTGGAGAAGGTTGTAGGAAAAACAGAGAAAGACAAAAAAAAAAAAAAAAAAAAAAAAAAAAAAAAGAGGGGGGGGGGGGGAAGGGTGAAGAGGAGAAAGAAAGAGGAAGAAGAAGAGTTAGAAGAAAAAAAAATTAAAAGAAGAGGAGAGAGAAGAGGAAGTAAAATAAGAAGAGTTAGAAGGAGAATTAGAACAATTAGAACAGAAAATACTTCAGCACCAAGAAAGGGCTAAAGCGTACCGCCAAACCTGACGGAGTTAGGCTACTTTCACACTTGCGTTGAACGGTATCCGTTGCATTGCGTTGTGTAACGGATGCAACGGATGTGTTGCATATAGTGACACAACGGATGCAACGGATGCTGCAAAACAACGCAATTCGTTTTGATTTTTTTTTTTTTTTTTTCCCGGTTTTACCAGCGGCAGACTATAGTGAACGATCAGCTGATCGTTCCCTGCAGCCGGCCGCTGGGTGATCAGCTGATTGCTCCCAGTAGCCGGCCGCCGGGTGATCAGCTGATCGGTCCCGCCCGCCGGGTGATCAGCTGATCGCTCCCGGCTGCCGGGTGATCAGCTGATCGCTCCCTGCAGCCGGCCGCTGGGTGATCAGCTGATTGCTCCCAGTAGCCGGCCGCCGGGTGATCAGCTGATCGGTCCCGCCCGCCGGGTGATCAGCTGATCGCTCCCGGCTGCCGGGTGATCAGCTGATCGCTCCCTGCAGCCGGCCGCCGGGTGATCAGCTGATCGCTCCCTGCAGCCGGCCGCCGGGTGATCAGCTGATCGCTCCCTGCAGCCGGCCGCCGGGTGATCAGCTGATCGCTCCCTGCAGCCGGCTGCCGGGTGATCAGCTGATCGCTCCCGGCCGCCGGGTGATCAGCTGATCGCTCCCTGCAGCCGGCCGCCGGGTGATCAGCTGATCGCTGTCACTTGCCGGCGCCCGGGCATGCCGGCGGGCGGGCGCTCAGCTGAGCGCTGTGACTTGCCGGCGGCCGGGCATGCTGGTGGCCGGTCATTCAGCTGAGCGCTGTCGCTTGCCGACGGCCGGGCGCTCAGCTGAACGTTCGGCCACCGCGAGCCAAAATAAAGTTTGATTTAAAAAAAAAAAAAAAAAAAAAAAAAAAAAAAGAGCATGCGCAGTGAAATCCAGAGGATTCCGCTGCTCAAAATAACGTTACATGCTGCGTTCCTCCCGCTGGGCGGAAGCAACGGAGCGTCGCCCAGCGGAAGCAACGCAGCTCCTTTTGGTACAATCCGTCAACCATACAAGTCTATGGGAAACAGCGGAATCCGTTAACGGATTCCGCTGTTTCCCAAAAGGGCGGATTGTAACGGAAGGAAAATAACGCAAGTGTGAAAGTACCCTTAATGGGGTAGAACTATATAAAGCTGCACCTAGGCCAGCCAAGTGCAACAACCCCAATAGAGAAGCGGACTGCACACGGAAGGCAACTCCGCCTGACCCAGAGCATATTATTTTAACAACTTATATCAGCAACCTTCATTTTAAAGTTACGCCGCCCTTCAGCCTTTAACTTTAGCACCGAGTGTGTTCCTCGCGGGGGCTTGGCGGCCAATTAAGATGTTCTCACCATCCCCACGACGACGCAAACTCAGGCCACAACCTTTAGACAAAAGGCAAAAGGAGGCCCCTCCAACACATCCTTGGTAATGCAATATAACATTAACTGTCAGTAGTGTGTTAACCTGTAATGAGAAAAATCAAACCACATCCCTGCAGTAATATGACTTATACGCCTTATAAACCTTCATAAATCTTCGCCTCCTTGTGAATGTCCGACCTCAGCCACGATCTTCGGGCACTTCTTCCTGGTTTCTCCTCCTCTCCCAGACCGCCGCAGGGTGGACGCCCCCTGGTCCCCCGGGGGGCAAACACGGCCAGTCTGTGATGGTCACCTCCGGAATCCGTAAGGCCGCTGTAAACGCTGGAACCCCCACCGGGTGGCTCAATACGTGCACCCTGCCCGCCTGCCGTACTCGCAGGCGAAAAGGGAACCCCCACGTGTACGGGATATTCCGTTGGCGCAGCGAGTCCAGGAGCGGGCGTAATGCCCTCCTTTTCTGGAGTGTCCATCTGGAGAGATCAGGCAAAAGTTGTATCCTCCGTCCCTGGTGTCTTAGATTCTCTGCCGAGCGAGCCCGCCCCATTATGGCGTCCTTGAGTTGGTATCTGTGTACCTTGCAGATGACATCCCTAGGACGGTCCGGGTCCTGAGAGCGGGGACCCAAAGCTCTATGTGATCGGTCCAGCTCCAGGGGAGAGTCTAGTGGGACTTGTAACAGAGCATTAAAAATGTGGCGTAGGGTTTTGTCCAAATCCACAGATTCAATCGATTCCGGCAAGCCACGGACCCTTATATTGTTTCGTCGGTTGCGGTTTTCAATATCGTCAATGAGGTCAGTCAGATACTGAAAGTGAGCATTGTGGGAAGAAATGCGGGAATCCTGCTCTGTTATTTTAAGTGATAGGGATTGTGCTGCAGCTTCAACAGCCCCCACTCTTTCCCCCATCTGCTGTACTTCGTCTCTCAGGCCTGAGAGCTCTGCGCGATAGGAGCTTTCCAATCTAGTTACATATGAGTCCATATCAGCTTTTGTAGGGATATTTTTGATGTGACTACTGAGGCCCTCTAACACTTTCCACATCTGGAGCAAAGGCTGATGATCTGTGTGGCCTATTCCCCCGCTGGTGCCAGGGTGCCCGGCCTCTTGAGCAGCACTATTAAATGTAGCAGCTGAGAAACACAGGCTTGCAGGGGGGCTCCCTCCAAAGAACACAGTCCCAGCGGTTCCCATCTGCACAGGGAAGACGCACAGCTCCGTGCCTGCAGCAGCACAGTGGTCGGGTGAGGCAGCCCTCCTTCCCTCCCCCCTCCGAGTCTCCAGGCCCAGAGTAGCTGGCGATCCTCCAGTGGAAGTGGGGCCAGATGAATCCTCCAACATCATGGACCCCCCCGCATCACTGCCCTCCCCTCCCGCTCCAGTCATGGTAAGTGCCGCCTGGGTGCAGACTGAGTTTTCCGTCACTGTCCCGCCGGCGTTCTGGGCCTCGGCGCCATTTTGCCTTCCCGCCTGAGGAGCCGCTCGAGGTGCCGCTCCGGCCTGCCCCTCACTGACCTGTGCCCGCTCTTCATTGCCGCCTGTGTCCGCAGCCGGAGCCCGGGCGTCAGCTGCATCCTCCGGGTCCTCAGCCGCCACGGCTGCGCCCAGGGAGCGGCCGCTTCTCGTATGCCTCGCTGCGTCCGCCATCTTGTGCTCAGGGGCTGCCCGCTCCGGATCCCTCAGATAGCTCCTGATATCCCGCGTTGTGGTGGCCGGTGTTTTAAAAGTATGTCGGGGGCCTCCTCCCCTCCTCCTGTTGCCCATCCGCTGCTCAAATCTCCGTTTTTGTTGCCCTGGTGTTATAAATGCCCGGGTCAGGGCAGGAGCAAAGACACTTCACGACTCTATCCCTCCATGTCCAGGCCACGCCCCAGGTGAGTATTATAAACATCCAGTGACAGGTTCCCTTTAAGTTCAGGAATGATTTTTTTTTTTTTTTTTAACTTAAATCACGACCCCAGCAATGTAACTGATTACACCACAGCTCCTTCACCATCACTTCTCTACTGAGCTCCGCCCATTAGTCACATGATCATGACATTAGCAGAGGTCCTTCACCACATCTTCTCTTCTGTTGATTACCACAGGTCCTTCACCATCACTTCTCTGCTTAGCACTGCTTACACTTTACGGTCACATGATTGTGACATCAGCACAGGTCCTTCACAGCTCCGGAGCTCAGCTTTGTAGACGTGGTAGTGAAGGACCTGTGCTGAGGTCACGATCATGTGACCATAATGGACGGAGCTCAGCAGAGAAGAGCTGGTGAAGGACCTGTGGTGTAATCAAATCACAATGATGGGGGCGTGACTAAGTTAAAAAAAAGAATCATGCCTCAATTGGAGTGACAGTGACTGATCCCCGCAAACACTCCATCCCTCCAAACCTAAGACTGAATTCACCGAAGGATATAAAAACGTAAAGATTTTTTTTATTTTAAAAACGAACCTGTCACCACGTTTTCGGCCTATAAGCTGCGGCCACCACCACCGGGCTCTTATATACAGCATTCTAACATGCTGTATATAAAGAGCCCAGGCCGAGGTAGAACATAAAAAACACTTTATAATACTTACCCAACGGTCACGCTGTGGGCCTTATGGGCATCTCCATTGTCCGGTGCCGGCGCCGCCTCTCTTGTCCATCTTTGTGCTCCTTCTCTAGCCGCAGTGCATGACGGGTCCGACGTCATACACACTCGCCGGCTTTCCGGTCCTGAGCCCGCTGAGGGCAGATCAAAGTATTGTAGTGCACATGCGCAGGACCAGGGAGAGTGTGTATGACGTAGCCACGTCATGCACCCAGGCTTCAGAAAGAGGACGAAGATGGCAGAAAGAGGCAGAGCCGGCATCAGACGCCCATTAGGCCCACAGCGTGACCGTTCAGTAAGTATTATAATAAGTGCTTTTTACGTTATACTCCCGGCCTGGGCTCTTATGTACAGCATATTAGAATGCTGTATATAAGAGCCCGGTGGTGGTGGCTGTAGCTTATAGGCCGAAAAAGTGCTGACAGGTTCCCTTTAAACCATGTTATGATGCACATTGAATTATTTAAAAAACACAATCGGGGGTGGTATAATATATCAATCTATCTATCTATCTATATAAAAAACGACATGACAGTTGCCCTTTAATTAGTCCCAGATAATCCATTTAGCATACGTTCAAGAAGTCTGCTTGGAGTTTGCTCATATTTAACACGTCAAAGAAGCAATACACATTCCAGAACTGATTTTCCCACCTACCAAGGGCAGGAATCCCTCACCAGCGGCTGGCCATATAGATTATTACTGGTGTTAAAGTATGGTCACTAAACCTGCATATAGCTATTCAGGAACGGTCTGCGTCTCGCTCCTGTCCTTCACCAGCATGGAGAGACAACAAGACGTAGCCAATAAGATTCCTCCGCTCTATAGAAAGTGTGGCTCGCAGAGCTCTCAATATTAACCATGATGGAGGAAAAGCACATTCAATCAAAAAGTACTGCATGACCACATCTTATTACGCACCCTGTGGGCCACCGTAGTCTGTTCGCACTCCGCCGCCCGACTGCATACTATTGAAGGGAGAAGAGTTTGGTCCCAGAGCAGCGATCATTTCCATAACATTTGGCATAACCATGTGTGCTGGGCTCAGACTGCGGCAACGCTTGAGTACCGGTCCATCGGCCTCCTCCTTCACGTGGGTGTCTGGCTTCACAGGGACCGGCTTCCAGCAGCAGGAAGGATCAATGGTGATCTCTTCATAGTCAGAGCTACGGCACAGAAAAGAACAGGTTAAGAAGAGTCCAGACATGGAGGCCGTATGGTACAGAAACACAAATGAGCCTGTAACACAAGAATAGATGATTGATATGCGCAGTGTACTCACTTCTGGATATACAGCAACGTTCCCAGCATGTACTGGTCCACTTCTAATCCCTCTAACAGGGCAGTTTTACTGCAAAGCAAAGATATAAATCACATTATTCTCCAAAACCAGTGATCGGATAATGGGGCAGTCTCTGGATTGTAAGACATGACATTTACAATGATAAAACGGTCACTCATGGTCATCTGGTGCCATCTACTGTCCAACAGGAGGAACTGCAAGCAAAGGAGCTCCCTTCTATTTGACTGTTTAGTGGCTTCTGTCTAAGGGGAAAACTTTTCTCATTGCAAAGACTGACAAACCAATCTGGCTGCCAGTGAGGAGTCTTATAGCTGCAATGCTCCTCTGGGAAATAATCATATTGTCTCTTCAGGGAAGAAGGAGACGAACTCTAGCGCCACCTATTGGTGCTAGCAATCCTAGAAGCCAAAAGTGACTCCAACGAGCCTTGTCATATGACTTAGGATTTATTGCCAGATCAGAAGCTCAATTTGCAGACACAGTGTTTCGGGATGATTGTCCCTCATCAGTGCAAAGTATGAGATCTGATCTGGCCGTATAATGAGAAGCTATAGTGGGATCTAAGGGGAAAACCGTTCTCCTTGCGGAGACTGACAAAGCAATCTGACTGTCAGTGGTGAGGAGTCTTATAGTTGCAATGCTCCTCTGGGAAATATTCAAATTGTCTCTTCAAGGAGGAAGGTCTCGTGCCACCTATTTGAGGTAGCAATCCTAAAAGTCAAAGTGACCCTCCAACGAGTCTTCTCGTATGACTTAGGATTTATGCCAGATCAGAACCTCAATTTGCTGAGACGGTGTTTTGGGGCGATTGCCCCTCGCCAGTGCAAACTATGAGAGCTGATCTGGCGGTATGAGAAGCTATAGTGGGGTCTAAGGGGAACAATTTTCTACTTGCGGAATAGTGGCTTCTGGACAGCAATAATAGCCAGTAAATTACATTAATGGGTAGATTATAGATTAATTTAGTGGCTATTTGACGTTAAACCCCATTTACCTCTGACCAATTTTCAACAATTCTCCAGTTTCTGACGGAATATAACAAATTGGGCACCAAAGGATCAGCTAGAGATCACTGATAAAATGGTAGTTCTTAATTGTGCCACAGTGATATTAGTGGCAAATTTAGTAAAATTGCCGTTCCCCTTCCCATCCATACACGTTAGATGAATTCGGGCAAGGCCGTCAATTTTATGATGTCTCCCCAAACAGATGATTTACGGGGAGAATAAAAAAATAAATAAAAAATAAATACCTATTGAAATGCCCGACCTTAAGGTTTCCCCACTGAAGACACATGAGAGCTCAGCCTACAGCTAGCTAAAGTGTATGGAAACCTTAAGGCCCTGTGCACACACTGCAGTTTTTGACTTTTTTAAATCTGCGTGCCTCTCCTGAAGCCAGCAAAGTCTATGGGATATTGGATTTGCTTTGAACACGGTGCATTTTTTTCAGTGCCGTTTTGGAGCAGATAATCTGAAGCATGTCAGTTATTGGTCAGGTTTAGCACCCCTTGACTTCAATTTTGACTTTCTTGATGGCCCAAAACAAAAAAAAAAAAAAACAAACACAAAAAACCCCAAACAAATATCCGGTTTTGACGGGTTTTTTTGCCACGGCGTGCAGATCTGGTGTAGAAAATGTCTACACCAAATCTGCAGGGTATGCACATAGCCTAAGGGGATCTGTCACCAGGTTTTTGTTCCCCCATCTGAGAGCAGCATAATGTAGTGACTGATCCTGATTCCAGCGATGTGTCACTTACTGAGCTGTTTGCTGTCACTTTGATAAAATCACTGTTTTCTCTGCTGCAGATCTAGCCGTTATACGGAGCTCCTGAATATGCTGGACTACCTGCAGCACACCAAGTAGTCCTGTAATGATAATCTCCTGCTGATTAATCAGTGATTTTATCAAAACTATACTAAGCAGCCCAGTAAGTGACACATCACTGGAATCAGGATCTCTGTCCCTACGATATGCTGCTCTCCGATTTGGTGGCAAAAACCTGGTAACAGATTCCCTTTAAAAGCACCTTAGGTGATGCACTTCACCTGGCTGGAGGAAAAACGACTGCAAGGATTTGCATTATGGAAATGTCCATCAGAGCCTTGCAAATTACTTTTAAATAAAAAAAAAAAAAAAAAAAGAATTTTGGTGAAAACTAGAAAAAGATGGATTCATGAAGGGTGGGGAAAGTAGAGGAGAGTCGATGCTACTCACTTGCACACAGGACATCTCCAGGTCCCACGTTCACAGTTCAGCTGCAGGTACGATTCCAGATCAAAACACTGGAGGGAGAGAAAAGCAAAAGCCTCAGATAAAACGCTGCACGTAGAGACATAATAGTAAGGCCGGATTCACACTATTCCGGGCCTGGATAAGGAGGAGATTGGACAGAGCTCAGGCTGTCAGATCCTCATTACCTGGATGTGTCTACAATCATGGCCCCTGGCGGGAAGTTGAATTCTTCGGAAGGTGATTGGACATTTTAGCGACACCTTAATGGCCGTTTGCTCCACTCCATCCTCACCGTTGGGCCCTGGTGTCCCGGGGATGCTGCCATTGCTGAAGTTTCTTTTAACTGTGGAACAATTCAATATATGTACTGTGAGTAAAGGAGGGATAATGTAAAGTAAAACATTAGGGAATGGTGACCGGAAACCAAATCCACGTGAAGAATACCAATCTACACTGAAATCCGTGCAAAGACAGCTAGCAACATGCCTCACATTGCTATATTCACAGGATTTCCCAGCCGGTATTTTTGATAAGTGACAAGTCAGATGCAGCAGGTATCTCTACATGTGAATTAATGAGACTGTCAGAACAAAACGACTGTTCAAACCAAGCATCATAGCGGCCAAACAGTTCAGTGCACCTTCCCTCCTGATTGTTTTCCATCCAGCTCTGCCCTTCTCTTGCTCTATGAAACCAGAGCCGTCAAATCAAGGATGACAAGAGGTTGGACAGAGGAACAACTACGAGGGGCTGCTGATAAGTCTTTGGCTTTACCCAGAAAGAAACGAGATAGGATGATGAAACTTTACATTTATTCCACATATTCTCCACTGATGACAGCACACTGCTTACATTGGTTTTCCAAGTTCTGTAAGCCTAGCAAAAAGAAGGATTTCAATTGTGTCCCAAACCAGGCATCTGTAGCAGCCATGGCATCAGAAATGGTGTGAAATTTGGTACCTTGAGGTGTTTCTTCAGGTTTAGAAACAGATGATTGTCCAAAGGGAGCTAGATCTGGTGAATAAGTTGGGTGGTCAACCAGCTGTAAGCCCAGCTCTGCCAGTTTTGCCGTGGTCGCTTGTGCAGTGTGAGCGGAGGCGCTGTCTTGTGGGAACAAGATTCCTTTGGACAGCTCACTTCACCTTTTGGCCTTCAGAGCTGCCTACAATTGGTCCAAAGGTTCAATGTAATACCTTGCATTGATGGTGGAACCCTTTTAAAGGTAGTCCACTAGCAGCACGCCCTGCTTATCCCAGAACACAGACACCATCACCTTAGTGGCTGATTTTTGCACCCTGAACTTCATTGGATGAGGAGAACCACTGTGTCTCCACTCTTGACTGCTCCTTGTTTTCAGGGTCATACAAATAAATGCAGGTCTCATCCATAGTGACCAGTCTTATGAGTCCGGAAACGCTGACAAATGGACCAGGAAGTTTCCACACGAATGCTTCTCTGATCTGTTGTGAAACATTTGGGGACCCACTTTGCAGATCGCTTCCTCATGTCCAAATGTTCATGGATAATGACACAAACACGTTCACGGGAAATCCCCATGATGTCTGCTATTGCTTTAGCTGAAATTCGTGGATTCTCCAGTATGAGGTTGTGCACAGCATCGACGATCTCCGGAACAACAACCACTCTCGGTCGTCCAGGACTTTCCTCATCATTGGTGAAGTATTAAATTTGGCAATGCAGTTCTTAACTGTGGAATATGAAGGGCATTGATCCCCCAATGTCTGCGACATATCACCATGAATATCCTTGGCAGACTTTCCTTGCAGAAACAAGAATTTTATCCCTCCTCTGCTCTCAGTTGCTGTGAATATCGCATTAGACTCTGATATTTTGTTTTCCCGCGTGCGTAGAACACTTACCATTAGCAACAAACACAAAAATTTATAAAAACATGTATTAGACACATAAGGCTTTTATGTGATCTAACATTCGTTACCATAGAAAAAAAAAATAAAAATAAAAAAGGCCAAAGGCTTAGCAGCCCCTCGTAGTAGGTGGGAAGGTGGATTCAAATGTTTGGCCGTTATGATGTACTGAACGCGTAATACTTGAGGTTTGACCAGTCATTCTGTGCTCAGAGGCCCTCTAACCTCAATAAATGGGGCAAATATGGGTCAAAGACCCTTCAAACTGCAAATTCAGAGACGTGAGGGTTTTGATTCCAGTGGAAGTACATTTTTTTCCCCCCACAACTCAATTTGAAAAGACAAAAAGGACCAAAGGAAAAAAAAAAAATAAATAAAAAAATAATCAAATCTACGAGAAGCGACAATTACTTTTTGTGATGCAATGCTCTGCGGGGAGCAGCCTCTTCTTTATCAGACCCTGGAGGACAGATCGGACTGATGGTCGGTGCACGAGTTGTAGGACAAACAGATGAGACTGTAAAAGAAAAAAAAAAACATGTTATACAAAAACCTAAAAGGTTTGAAATAGGTCTATACATCTTTGTACTTCTTCATCAAAACGTGATCAGTGGTGATCGGAGGATACCGTCACGTAGACAACTGTAGCGTCACAAGGCGCAGCAGAATCCGCGCGGAACAGCATTCGTATTGTTGTAAACCCTCTTGAACTCATCCTAATTTCAGGTTGGAGGATAATCCTTTAATTATGGGAGTGGGTTGGTGAGACAACACCTAGCCGAGAGTCGTGTCCAGCTGCTAGGAATGGTTTTGGAGGGCGTTTATTAAACATTACCACAAGTGTTCCCAGCGAATGAACCAAAAAGATGCTACAACCCCTAACGATATAGGTTCCAGGAGACTGCATATGAGTGAGTGGTCTGCTGGGCTGGTGGTCAGCAAACATCACTGCACAATCTGAACGTATACAGTCATCTAAGTGTATGTGCACACGATCCTGGATGCCGGTGGGTCCTGACATGCGGGGCCATGAGTCTCCTCCGCAGCAGACAGCAGCTGCTCGTGCCCATGATCAGGGTTCGGGGCGTTGCGATCTCTCGCTTGTGTTCTCTATGAGAATGCTTGCGATTGCGCAGCAAAGAATTGACATACTTGCAGGTCAGTTTTTGCAGCGGGCCGTCCACGCACAGTGGGCATGGGATTTCTAGAAAACCCATCCACTGTGACCGTACTGTACAATGCAGCATTTTGGACGCAGCTGACACACTGCAGACGCTGATCGTGGGCACGCACCCTTACTATTAATCGGCTGGATCCAGGCATTTTACCCTAGCTCCAAAATTTACTCCTTTGGTAATGCAAGAAAAGCTGCTGATACCGTATTATAAAAAAAAAAAAAAAAAAGAAGAAGTGCAGACATCAGAAAACGTGTAGACATCATGCAGGCAAAAGGAGGGGAGCTGGGGGTTCAGGGGTCTAAATTGGCTTATCTGTGCTGAATATATTTTATTATGGGTGCTGGCGAAATAAAATTATGGCTGCTCTTCCCGTAGCTTCTATAGCACATACACCAGGGACCTCCCCCACGGTGATACCCCCCATCTCCATCTCCTGACCATACTTACGCAGCAGCAGGCACTGACTGTGATCTGGATGCTGTTCCGGCCGGCCTGGCAAACCTGCTTCAGGTAAAGAGGTTTATGGGAAGTTTTGTTGTCCCCGCGCTCAATACTCAGAGGTGTGGAGTTGACGCTGACTTGGACAGAACAAGGCCAGTTTGTGTTCATCTGTCGATCCTCGTGGTGGTAACACTTAAACTGCAGCTCAAGATCAGGCCTGGAGGCAAGGGAATAACGTAGTATAGAGTAAAGATCGGGATACCACAATGAAGGCTCCTAACCCCGCCCCCCCATTCCTCCACCCCCCGCCCCCCTACTGTGCGTGGGCCT